>NC_058522.1:185814522-186114522 GCF_904849725.1 Hordeum vulgare subsp. vulgare | reverse complement strand
ATAACAGCATGAAACCATCAAAAATTATAGATACGTTGGAGCCGTATCGAGTAGTCACTTTTGTTCCTGAGGACATGGGATAAGTCTTGCTATAAGTAGTCATGTGAATTTGGTATTCGTTCGATATTTTGATACGTTGTACGTTGTCTTTCCTCTAGTGGTGTTATGTGAACGTCGACTACATAACACTTCACCATTATTTGGGCCTAGAGGAAGGCATTAGGAAGTAATAAGTAGATGATGGGTTGCTAGAGTGACAAAAGCTTGAACCCTAGTTTATGCGTTGCTTCGTAAGGGGCTGATTTGGATCCACTAGTTTAATGCTATGGTTAGACTTTGTCTTAATTCTTCTTTCGTAGTTGCGGATGCTTGCAAGAGGGGTTAATCATAAGTGGGATGTTTGTCCAAGTAAGGGCAGCAGCCAAGCACCGGTCCACCCGCATATCAAACTATCAAAGTAGCGAACGCGAATCATATAAACATGATGAAAACTAGCTTGACAAAAATTCCCATGTGTCCTCGGGAGTGCTTTACCTCATATAAGAGTTTTTCCAGGCTTGTCCCTTGCTACAAAAGGGATTGTGCCACTTTGCTGCACCTTTGTTACTTGCTACTTTCTACGAATCATCTTATCACACAACTATCTGTTACCGATAATTTCAGTGCTTGCAGAAAATACCTTGCTGAAAACCACTTGTCAGTTCCTTCTGCTCCTCGTTACGTCCGACACTCTTACTTATCGAAAGGACTAAGATAGATCCCCTACACTTGTGGGTCATTAGAGCTGTATTCCATCGGTTTGGCTCGAGGCGATTATATTCTAGGTTGCGCACGCGATAAGCTCCTCGTGTCAGGACTTCACTAAATATGAAAGGTCTCTCCCATTTAGGGTTAAGTTTATGCTTCTGCTTCTATGGGAGGCGTAGGACGAGTTCGCCCAGGTTGTATGCCTTTGCCCGGACTTCCCTGCTTTGATAATGCCAAGCTTGCTATTGATAAAAAGTAGAACGGACCCAAGCTATATTGTGCTTTCCTTCCAATGCATCCAAGTTGTCTTGCCGATCTAGATCGGCCTCTCTTTCCTCATACATGCGCACCCGAGGCACATCGTGAATGATATCGCAATGGAGGACCGCTTCGGCCCCATACACCATAAAAATGGTGTGTACCCTATTGAGGGATTTGGGGTGCTGCATAGACCACATAGCACGGAGTCGACCTCCTCCACCCAGTGGCAGTAGGATTCTGTGAGAGATCGGACCAGCCAAGATTTGATACCACTCATAATGAGCCCATTGGCTCCTTCGACTTGGTCATTTGTTTGAGGTTTACATACCGAAGCATAATCGCGCTTAATGCCTAAGTTTGCGCACTAGTCTTTGACCTCCTGGGCGATGAAGTTGGATCCATTATCTGTTATTATGCTGTGCGGGGAACCATAACGGTGTATGACACTCGATATGAATTCCATCATCGGCTTTGCTTTGGCAAAGCTTACGGGCTTGGCTTCAATCCCCGTAGTGAACTTGTCCACCATAACCAGAAGTTATTTCTTTTTCTAGGTCCCCCTTTAAGTGGCTCTACCATATTGAGACCCCATACCATAAAAGGCGAGGTCATCGGAATTGTATCAAGAGTCGTTGGGGGCATGTGGCTTTGAGTTGCAAAACTTTGACACCCTACACAATGTTGAACGAGTGTGTGGGCGTCTTCTCAGGCTGTTGGCCAGAAGAAACCGACTCTAAAAGCCTTGCTGACGTACGCATGTGAATCTGCATGGTGGCCGCCCATACCTGAGTGTACTTCGGCCAAGAGCCGCCTCCCTTCTTCTTCGGAGATGCATCATTGGAGCACTCCCGTGGTGCTTTCCTTATATAGCTCTCCCTCATGGACCTTGTATGCCTTTGATTGGTGGATCATACGTCTCGCCTCGGTCTGGTCGTCGGGGAGCTCTTTGTGAAGAAGGTAGGCAAGGAAGGGCATGGCGCAATTACTGCCATGACCTCGTGGGCCAAAGGTGTTTCCTCGATTGTGGATCCGCCGATGATCTCGTTGTCCGGCTCGGATGTGGGGGTGTAACCTGTGACACCCATCAGCTGTCGTGCAAGTGTTCTCGTGTTGCCACAGCACAGATGGCTTAAAAAGCCTCTCTAGGAAAGTGTTGTGGTGGACGGGATCACGCTTTGCGCCTAAGCGGACGATGACATTCGTGGTTTGGTTGTTATCCCTCAACATGTGACAAAACTCTAATCCCTTGAACTGTGCTAATATGTTGAGGGCGAAGTTTCTCTTTGATGCCATTTTTGGTTTTTTTGCATCAAATTCACCATTGATTTGTGAGATGGCGAGGTTGGAGTTACCCCCGTACCTCGAGTCATTGTATCCCCATTGAGGTTGCCATCCGAAGACCGTGTACTAGTGCTTCATATTCTACCGCATTATTCGAGTTGGCACACATGATTTGTAGCACATACCGGACGCTATCCCTGTTAGGGGATGTGACGATTACGCCAGCCCCCAGTCCGACGAGAATTTTGGACCCGTTGAAGTACATGGTCCAATTAGAATAAGAGTTTTGGACCCGTCGAAGTACATGGTCCACTCGGCAACGAAGTCGTCAAGCACTTGAGATTTGATGGCTCGTCATGGCTTGTAGTTAATCTCGAATGGCAGGAGTTCGATGGCCCATTTAGCTATTCAGCCCATGGCGTCCGTGTTGTTAATGATGTCATTCAGGGGGACCTCGGATGTTCCCTTGACCACGCAATATTGGACCTAGTGTCCGAGCTTACGTGATGCCATAAACACTGTGTACGCGATCTTTTGATAGTGTGGGTATCTGGTTTTGCATGGGGTAAGCACTTCGGACACGTAATAGACCGGCCTTTGTATCCGTAGTTGGTGCCCCTGGGCCTCCCATTATATGATGAGGACCACGCTGACCACTTGATTCGTGGCCGAGATATATAACAACATCAGTTCTCCTGGCGAGCAACGTTTCGATTTCCTCCAGAGCAGTCGCAGCTTTGTCGGTCCACTCGAAGTTATTGGTCTTTTTGAGCAACCTGCAAAGTGGGAGTTCTTTCTCTGCGAGCCGAGAGATAAAGCATCTTAAAGCCGCCACACAACCTACCAATTTTTGGACATGCTTTAGCTTTCTAGGAACCGCGAGTTGTGAGAGAGCTCGGATTTTGGCCGGATTGGCCTATATCCCTCTTTGCGGTACGATGAATCTGAGAAGTTTGCTGGCTGGGACTCCGAAGACACACTTGTCGAGGTTAAGCCGTATATTGTATTCTCGGAGGCGGGCAAAGGTATGTGTGAGGTCATCTACCAGCTGGTCCACGTGCTTGGTCTTGACGACCACATCGTCCACGTATGCCTCTACTATTTTTCCTATTTGTTTCTCCAAACATGTTTGGATCATGCGCTTGTAAGTGGCGCACGCGTTCTTTAACCCAAAAGGCATAGTGTTAAAGCACAATGGTCCATATGGTGTTATGAAGGCATTTGCAACCTGATCGGGTTCCCTCATTTTAATCTTATGGTATCTGGAGTAGGCATCAAGGAAACACAGAGAATCATGTGCAGCCATTGCATCGATGATTTGGCCTATTCGGGGTAAGGGGAAAGGATACTTGGGGAAGACCTTATTGAGGTCTTTGAAATCGACACATAGCCGCCAAGATTTGTCCTTCTTTGGTACCATAACCAAATTTGCCAACCAGTCGACATGTTTGATTACTCAGCAGAAGCTGGCTTCTAGTAGTTTGGCCAGCTCCTTGTCCGTGGCTTAATGCTTTGGTTCGGAGAATTGGCACAAGGAGTGTTTGACAGGTTTGAAGCCTGCTATTATATTCAGGGTGTGTTCGGCCAGCCCCCAAGGGATTTCTGGCATGCCTGAGGGGTGCTTGGCGAAGATGTGCCAATTTTCACGCAAAAAATTGTGCAACACCTGATCGATTGCAGGGTCCAGCTGAGCTCCGATGTACGTCATTCTGTTGGGGTCCGTTGGATGTACGTGAAATTTGATGATCTCGTCCATTGGTTTAAAGGATGTGGACTTGGGTCGTTTGCCAAGGATCATGCCGCCCTTTTCCACCATGGAGCGGAGTGTGGTGAGATCTTCCGTGGTGAGGGTTTCCGCTAGTACCTCAAGGGCTAGGGGTGCCATTTTATTTTCAGCTCTGAGTGCTCTGTTGGGGTCACTTATGATTGTGAACACACTATTCGGCCCTAGCATTTGGAGCTTCATGTACCCGTATTGTGGTATGGCTTGGAATCTTGTGAAGGCTTCGCGTCCTAACAAGGTATGGTAACATTGTGAAAGGGAACGATATGGAAAAGAAGTTGTTTGGATCGGTAGTTCTCGGGTGCGCCGAATACCACGCCGAGTGTTACTCATCTAATATAGCGTGCTTCTTTCCTGGGGATGATGCCTCTGAAGGTGGTGTTGCTACGTTCGATTCGAGATCTCTCGAACTGCATTTTTTCGAGTGTATCCTCGTAAATGAGGTTTAGACCACTACCACCGTCCATTAGCACCTTATTTAGTCGAAATCCATCAACTATAGGGTTTAGGACTGGGGCGGCAGGTGCTCGACCCGTACTGGTGATCGGCTGGTCGTCCTTGTCAAAAGTAATTGTAGTGTCCGACCATGGACCCGTCGTCGCGACGTGGTGAATTTGATGGAACTCTCAAAGAGCTCTCCTTATTCCATTCTTTGAGGAAAAATTTTTGTATATGGTTAAGATCTCCACGTTGCTTACCAGCAGAGGCCCTGATGACCCACAAGTATAGGGCATCAATCGTAGTCCTTTCGGTAAGTAAGAGTGTCGAACCCAACGAGGAGCAGAAGGATCTGACAAGTGGTTTTTAGCAAGGTAAAATTTGCGGGCACTGAAATTGTCGGTAACAAGTGATTGTCTGGGGAGATGATTCATAGCAAGCAACAAGTAACAAAAGTAGCAACGGTGCAGCAAAATGGCCCAATCCCTTTTGTAGCAAGGGACAAGCCTGGTCAAAGTCTTATAGGAGGAAAAACGCTCCCGAGGACACACGAGAATTAGTTTGATAGTTTGATATGTGGGTGGACCGGCGCTTGGGTACTGCCCTTACTTGGACAAGCATCCCACTTATGATTAACCCCTCTCGCAAGCATCCGCAACTACGAAAGAAGAATTAAGACAAAGTCTAACCATAGCATTAAACTAGTGGATCCAAATCAGCCCCTTACGAAGCAACGCATAAACTAGGGTTTAAGCTTCTGTCACTCTAGCAACCCATCATCTACTCACTACTTCCCAATGCCTTACTCTAGGCCCAAATAATGGTGAAGTGTTATGTAGTCGACGTTCACATAACACCACTAGAGGAAAAACAACATACAACATATCAAATTACCGAATGAATACCAAATTCACATGACTACTATTAGCATGACTTATCCCATGTCCTCGAGAACAAAAGTAACTACTCACAAAGCATAATCATATTCATGACCAGAGAGGTAATGAGTAGCATCAAGGATCTGAACATAAACTCTTCCACCAAGTAATCCAACTAGCATCAACTACAAAGAGTAATCAACACTACTAGTAACCTTACAAGTACCAATCGGAGTCGCGAGACGGAGATTGGTTACAAGCGAAGAACTAGGGTTTGGAGATGAGATGGTGTTGATGAAGATGTTGATGGTGATGAGTCCCCTCCGATGATAGGAGTGTTTGTGATGATGATGGCGATGATTTCCCCCTCCGGGAGGGAAGTTTCCCCGGCAGGATTGTCCTACCTGAGCTCTAGATTGGTTCTGCTCAAGTTCCGCCTTGTGGCGGCGGCGAATCCACGATAAAGCTCCTCCCTGATTTTTTTCCTGGATGAAACCCTTCATATAGCAAAAGAGGGGGCCAGTGGGCCAGCAGGCTGCCCACAAGCCCTCAGGGCGCGACCTTGGGGGTGGCCGCGCCGTGCAGGCTTGTGGCCACCTGCTGGCGCTCCTCTGGCGCTTCTTCGGCCCAGTATTTTTTATAAATCTGGAAAAAAATCCTCGTTGATTTTTACAGTGTTTGGAGTTGCGCAGAATAGGTATCTCAACTTTGCTCCACTTTCAGGCCAGAATTCCAGTTGCCGGCATTCTCCCTCTTCATGTAAACCTTGCAAAATAAGAGAGAAAAGCCATAAGTATTGTACCGTGAAGTGAAATAACAGCCCAAGAAGCGATAAATATCAACATGAAAACATGATGCAAAATGGACGTATCAACTCCCCCAAGCTTAGACCTCGCTTGTCCTCAAGCGAAAGAATAGCTCAATAAATATGTCCACATGTTTAGGGATAGAGGTGTCGACAAAACATGATACGAACATGCATGCATCATGATCATGATCAGAACAGCCGTACCAACATGTAATCTCTCATGCTAAAGTGATAATTCCTTCACAAAGTAAAGCATGGATCAAGAACCTTACCGAGAAGTAACAACCGATAGCCTTTAGTCATTGAAGCAATTGCAATTTATCACAACATCAGAAAGAGTCAAATAAGAACTTGTAAAGCAAATCCACATACTCAATCATTCTTTCGTTCTCTAAAAATTGCTACTACTCACGTGGTACTCATGAGATCAAAGTTTCAGCTATACACAGAGAAAGATAGGGGCTTACAGTTTTGCCTCCCAACTGCTTACCTCAAGGGTAATGTCAACAATAATAATTCATGAATACTTACCTCCAAGTTGACATATGAATATAGATCTTTCCCAAGCATATGACGTTAGCCAAGATAAAGGTGAAATAGGGAATTGTTGAAGATCACCATGACTCTTTCAATGGAAAAAAGTAAAGGTACAATATAGGCCCTTCGCACAGGGAAGTAGAGGTTTTCATGCGCTTTTGAGGTTTGGATGTGTGTCCTCTTAGTGCGGAAGAACGTCACTTTATATTGCCTCCTGTGATAAAGAACTTTATTATGCAGTCTCTCGCTTTTATGTCTTCCTCATCACAGGTTCGTACAAAGCTTATTTTCCACACACTAATAGATCGTACATATTAGAGAGCAATTTTTATTGCTTTCTATCGATGAAAACTTACTTGAGGGATCTTATTCAATCCATAGGTAGGTATTGTGGACACTCATGGCAAAACTGTTTTGATGGTTTATGGATGCACAAGTAGTATCTCTACTTAGTGCGGGAGGTTTGGCTAACGTGAGGTGGAAGAAATCGTCACATGCTAAGGGATCTCTAATCATATAACATTGTTCGGAGCCAAGCAAACACAATTCATTATGTTGTCTTCCTTGTCCAACATCTACTTCTAGGCATGCAATAGTTTAGTGAGTGTTCACAATCATAGATGGTGTCAGATATGATATATTTATATGTGAACCTCTCCTTCTTTATCACTTCCTATTAATTGCAAAAATGACCAAGATCTATGTTTGTCTACCCTCAACAAGTTTCAATCATCATTCTTTTTATATGTGAAGCCATTACTTCCCATAAGATCATTACATGATCTTTCATGCTTTTGTTCTATTCTCACTCTTTTGATCATGGCAAGAGGCAAAGCCCTTCAACTAAGACACTCTTTATTATATGGCTCACGATCTTGAATACATCGGGGGTGACACAAAGCAAAACTCAATACTAAAACACTAAGACTTTTAATCTACTAGAGAAAGAGAAAACTGAAAAGGAGAACTAAAACAAAGGTAAAGGCAAAAGATGTGATGGTGATACAATACCGGGGCAACTCCCCCAGGCTTGGCACAAGCCAAGGGCATTGCCCATACCAATGCTCAGTTGTCTTCCTTTGGTGGTGATGGTGGTGGAGTTGTTGCAGAGGTCTTGAGCTTGTTTAATTTCCACTTGAGCATAAAATTCTACTCCCTCAGATCATCATTTTCCTCTTCAAGCTTCAACACCCTTTGGCATAATTCCTGCTTACTCTCCTGCAAGAAACGAGAAGGGATAAACAAAGTCTTAAACTTCTTCCTTGAGTCAGGGAGACTCGACTTCTTGAACTCCACATGCGTGTATCTAGGTTGAGGTAGAGGAGCCTCCTCTTCATCGGAACTTGTTTGTTCCTTCCCCTTCGGATCATAATATTCTTCCTCATCAGTGGTCCAGCCATATGGATCCAAGTCCCCATAGACCTTGGGATTAGCAAGGTAATCTGCCACAAAGCTCTCCCCCTTTGAATCTTGAGAAGACATCTTGCCCTAAATCTGCGGCAGAAAACAGGCTCGAAACGAAAAACAGAAGAAATCTGCGTGATGCAGGGGCAGACCAAACGGGATTATATATAATGATTTTTTTCAGACCAGAAGGAGTACCCCGCATGAAAACGGAGTCCGGGAGGCGCACGAGGTGGCCACAAGCCCTCACGGCGCGGCCAGGGGGTGGGCCCGCGCCGTGCAGGCTTGTCGCCTCCTCGCGCACTTTTCGGACTACTTCCAATTTTTGTATTTTTTTCAAATATTCCAAAACAGAGAAAATTTCCTACTGGAAAAGTTTTGGACTTTGTTTTCTTACCAAATCACATACCTCTTTGTTCTCGGAGTCTGAAACAGGCTGATAAATATCCCTTAGGTATTCTTCCGGAGTGATGGTATTGATAATATCGCTTTCAACATTTGTAGGAGTACCTGAGATATAATGCTTGATTCTCTGCCCATTTACCACTCTCGGACAATTAACTTTCGTGTTGTTGATCTTGATAGCACCGGAACGATATACTTCCTCAACAACATAGGGACCTTCCCATTTAGAGAGAAGCTTGCCTGCAAAGAATCTTAAACGGGAGTTATATAGCAAGACATAATCACCTACATTGAACTCACGCTTTTGTATCCTCTTATCATGCCACCTCTTAACCTTCTCTTTGAACAGCTTGGCATTCTCATATGCCTAAGTTCTCCACTCATCAAGCGAGCTAATATCAAATAACCTCTTCTCACGGACAAGTTTGAAATCAAAGTTGAGCTCTTTGATTGCCCAATAAGCTTAATGCTCTATCTCAAGAGGTAAATGACATTCTTTACCGTACACCATTTTGTACGGAGACATGCCCATGGGATTCTTATAGGCAGTTCTATAAGCCCACAGTGCATCATCGAGCTTCTTAGACCAATTCTTTCTAAACCTGTTGATAGTCTTTTACAGAATCAGTTTAATCTCTCAATTACTTAGCTCTACTTGACCACTGGACTGAGGGTGATAGGGAGACGCAATTCTATAGTTGACATCGTACTTAGCAAGCGTTTAAGGAAAGCACCATGAATGAAGTGTGATCCACCGTCGGTCGTTAGATATCTAAGGACTCCAAATCTAGGGACGATAACTTCTTTCAGCATCCTGATAGAGGTGTTGTGATCAGCACTCCTAGTGGGGATAGCTTCTACCCACTTAGTGACGTAATCAACAGCAACTAGGATATGAGTATACCCGTTGGATTTTGGAAAAGGTCCCATATAATCAAAGCCCCAGACATGAAATGGTTCGATGACAAGTGAATAGTTCATAGGCATTTCCTGACGTTTGCTAATATTACCTATTCTTTGACATTCGTCACAAGACAAGACAAACTTACGGGCATCCTTGAAGAGAGTGGGCCAATAGAAACCTGATTGCAATACCTTGTGTGCAGTTCTATCCCCCGCATGTTGTCCTCCGTAGGCCTCGGAGTGACACTTTTGTAGGTTCTGTCCCTGTTCAAGTTCATGTACACAATGTCTAATAACACCATCTACTCCTTCCTTATAAAGGTGAGGACCATCCCAAAAATAATGTCTCAAGTCAAAGAAGAATTTCTTCTTTTGCTGGTACATGAAACTAGGTGGTATGTATTTGGCAACGATATAATTTGCATAATCAGCATACCACGGTGCACTACGTGAAGCATTGATGACATTCAATTGCTCATCGGGAAAGCTATAATCAATAGGTTGTGGGTCATCAAGAACATTTTCCAACCTAGACAAGTTATCTGCTACTGGGTTATCAGCACCCTTTCTGTCGACAACGTGCAAATCAAATTCTTGTAGCAAGAGAACCCATCTGATAAGTCTAGGTATAGCGTCTTTCTTCTCCATGAGGTACTTAATAGCAGCATGATCAGTGTGAATAGTGACTTTGGAATCAACTATGTAAGACCTGAACTTGTCACATGCAAACACGACTACTAAAAACTCCTTGTCCGTAGTAGCATAGTTTCTCTGGGTACTATCTAGAGTTTTACTAGCGTAGTGAATAACATTCAACTTCTTATCGACTCTTTGCCCTAGAACGGCACCAACAGCATAATCACTAGCGTCACACATGATCTCAAAAGGTAAGTTCCAATTAGGTGGTTGAACAATAGGTGCAGTTATCAAAGCCCTCTTAAGTATTTCGAAGGCTTCCTCACAATCATCGTCAAAAACAAAAGGAATATCCTTTTGTAAGAGATTGGTAAGAGGCATAGAAATCTTAGAGAAGTCTTTGATGAACATTCTATAGAAACCAGCATGACCAAGGAAACTTCTTATACCTTTGATATCTGTGGGGTATGTCATTTTCTCGATTGCATCAACCTTAGCCTTATCGACTTCAATACCTCTTTCAGAAATTTGATGTCCTAAGACGATGCCTTTTTTAACCATAAAGTGGCACTTCTCCCAATTCAAGACAAGATTGGTGTCTTTACATCTCTGTAAGACTCGATCAAGGTTGCGGATGCAATCATCAAAGGAAGACCCGTAAACAGAAAAGTCATCCATGAAAACCTCAAAAATCTTTTCACAAAAGTCAGAGAATATGGCCATCATACAACTTTGAAAGGTGGCAGGTGCATTGCATAAGCCAAAAGGCATACATTTATAAGCAAAGGTACCGAAAGGACAGGTGAAAGTGGTTTTCTCCTGATCAGATTGCGCAACTCGTATTTGGGAGAAACCAGAATAACCGTATAGAAAGCAGAAGTGTGTGTGTTTGGACATCCTTTCTAGCATTTGGTCGATAAAAGGCAAAGGGTAATGATCTTTCCTAGTGGCTTTATTCAGTCTCCTAAAATCGATCAGCATCCTATAGCCAGTAATAATCCTCTGTGGGATCAATTCATCCTTATCATTAGGGACAATGGTAATGCCTCCCTTCTTAGGGACGCAATGCACCGGACTTACCCAATCGCTATGAGCAACAGGATAGATAATACCCGCTTCCAGGAGCTTTAGTATTTCTATTCTTACTACCTCTTTCATCTTAGGATTTAATCTCCTTTCATGATCAGCAACTGGTTTTGAATCAGGATCGGTTTTAATCTTGTGCTGGCATAGGGTAGGACTAATGCCCTTAAGATCATCAAGAGTATATCCAATAGCAACACGGTGCTTCCTCAGAGTTTTTAGTAACTTCTTTTCTTCATGCTCTGAGAGGCTAACACTAATTATAACATGATATATCTCTTTTTCATCAAGATAAACATACTTAAGAGTATCAGGCAACTGTTTAAGCTCGAACACAGGATCACCCTTTGGTGGGGGTGGATCCCCAAGCAGTTCAACAGGCAAGTTATTCTTAAGGATAGGATATTGTTCTAATACAACTCTATGTATCTCATCCCTTTCATCCATATGCATATCATTTTCATGCTCAAGCAAGTATTGCTCTAAGGGATCAGTAGGAGGCATGGCAATAGAAGCTAAGGCAATAGTTTCATCCTTACTAGGCAACTCCTTTTCATGAGGTTGACTACCAAACTTGGAGAAATTGAACTCATGTGACACACCTTCGAAGCCAACAGTGACAGTTTGCTTCTCACAATCAATGTGAGCATTGACGGTATTGAGAAAAGTTCTGCCAAATATGATGGGACAAAAGCTATCTTGTGCGGTAGCAATAATGAGGAAATCAGTAGGATACTTCATTTTACCACACAAGACTTCAATATCCCTAACAATTCCCACAGGGTAGATAGTATCTCGATTGGCAAGCTGAATAGTGACATCAATAGGCTCTATCTCAACAGGTGCAATCTCATATTTGATTTCATCGTATAAGGATTGAGGTATTGCACTAACACTAGCACCCACGTCACATAAACCATGATAACAATGATCCCCTATCTTAACAGAAACCACACGCATGCCAACAACAGGCCTATGTTTGTCTCTAGCGTGAGGTTTAGCAATTCTAGCAGCATCTTCACATAAGTGAATATTTTGTTCTTCAACATCGTCGGACAGAAGATCTTTGATAATAGCATTGCTAGGTTCAACTCTAATTTTCTCAGGGGGTGTAGGTGTTCTAATATAGTCTCTACGTATCACAGTTGAAGGTTTAGAATGATCCTTTATCCTAACAGGGAAAGGTGGTTTCTCAATGTAAGCACTGGGAACAACAGGATCATTATAGGCAATGACTTTCTCTTCAACTAGAGTGGGTTTAACTACATTGACTTCTAAAGGAGGATGATATTTAAACCACTTCTCTTTGAGGAGATCAATATGATTAGCAAAGGATTCACACAATGAAGCTACTATCTCAGAGTCAATTCCATACTTAGTGCTAAAGTCAGAAAAAGTATTTGACTCAACAAAGGATTTAACGCAATCAAACGTGAAATTCATACCTGACTCCTTACCTTCTTCAAGCTCACAATCTTCAGAGTTGCGTTTAATTCTCTCCAATAAATTCCATTTGAAGTCAATATCTCTCTTCATAAAAGAACCGGTACAAGAAGTGTCAAGCATGGTGCGATCATCATGAGAAAGCCGAGCATAGAAGTTCTGAATGATATTTTCTCTCGAGAGCTCATGATTGGGGCATGAATATAACATTGATTTAAGCCTCCCCCAAGCTTGAGCGATGCTTTCTTTTTCACGAGGCCAAAAATTGTAAATATAATTCCGATCACGATGTACTAAATGCATAGGATAAAACTTTTGATGAAATTCCAATTTCAACCGATTGTAGTCCCATGATCCAGTATCATCACATAGCCTATACCACGTCAACGCCTTATCCTTCAAAGATAAAGGAAAGACCTTCTTCTTGACCTCATCCTCGGGCAAACCTGCAAGCTTAAATAAACCACAAACTTCATCTACATAGATTAGATGCAAGTATGGATGTGATGTTCCATCTCCTGTAAAAGGATTAGCCAGCAGTTTCTCAAGCATACCCGAAGGAAATTGAAAGCAAATATTTACAGTAGGTGCGGCAGGTTGAGGAGCAACCATTTGTGCTTCCGTTCGAGGTGAAGATACCCTGAACAAGCCCCTCAATGGATTAGTATCCATAGTGACAAGTGACAATAAATTTCAGCACACTATATGAATGTTTCCTTACCAAGTTCCACTTACCAAAGGCGCTTCACTCCCCGGCAACGGCGCCAGAAAAGAGTCTTGATGACCCACAATTATAGGGGATCAATCGTAGTCCTTTCGATAAGTAAGAGTGTCGAACCCAATGAGGAGCAGAAGGATCTCACAAGTGGTTTTCAGTAAGGTAAAATCTACACGCACTGAAATTGTCGGTAACAAGTGATTGTGTGGTGAGATGATTTGTAGCAAGCAACAAGTAACAAAAGTAGCAACGGTGCAGCAAAGTGTCCCAATCCCTTTTGTAGCAAGGGACAATCCTGGACAAAGTCTTATAGGAGGAAAAATGCTCCCGAGGACACACGGGAATTTCTGTCATGCTAGTTTTGATCATGTTCATATGATTCGCGTTCGTTACTTTGATAATTTGATATGTGGGTGGACCGGCGCTTGGGTACTGCCCTTACTTGGACAAGCATCCCACTTATTAATAACCCCTCTCCCAAGCATCCGCAACTAAGAAAGAAGAATTAAGACAAAGCCTAACCACAGCATTAAACTAGTGGATCCAAATCAGCCTCTTCCGAAGCAACACATAAACTAGGGTTTAAACTTCTGTCACTCTAGCAACCCATCATCTACTTACTACTTCCCAATGCCTTCCTCTAGGCCCAAATGATGGTGAAGTGTTATGTAGTCGACGCTCACATAACACCACTAGAGGAAAAACAACATACAACATATCAAATTACCGAACGAATACCAAATTCACATGACTACAATTAGCATGACTTATCCCATGTCCTCAGGAACAAAAGTAACTACTCACAAAGCATAATCATATTCATGACCAGAGAGGTAATGAGTAGCATAAAGGATCTGAACATAAACTCTTCCACCAAGTAATCCAACTAGCATCAACTACAAATAGTAACCAGCACTACTAGCAACCTTACAAGTACCAATCAGAGTCGCGAGACGGAGATTGGTTACAAGCGATGAACTAGGGTTTGGAGATGAGATGGTGCTAATGAAGATGTTGATTGTGATGAGTCCTCTCCGACGAGAGGAGTGTTGGTGATGATGATGGCGACGATTTCCCCCTCCGAGAGGGAAGTTTCCCCGGCAGGATCGTCCTGCCGGAGCTCTAGATTGGTTCTGCTCAAGTTCCGCCTCGTGGCGGCGGCGAATCCACGAAAAAGCTCCTCCCTGATTTTTTTTCCTGGACGAAACCCTTCACATAGCAGAAGAGGGGGGTCAGTGGGCGATCAGGCTGCCCACAAGCCTTCATGGCGCACCCTGGGGGGTGGCCGCGCCGTGCAGGCTTGTGGCCACCTGTTGGCGCCCCTTTGGCGCTTCTTCGGCCGAGTATTTTTTATAAATCTGAAAAAAATCCTCGTTGATTTTTACAGCGTTTGGAGTTGTGCAGAATAGGTATCTCAACTTTGCTCCACTTTCATGCCAGAATTCCAATTGCCGGCATTCTCCCTATTCATGTAAACCTTGCAAAATAAGAGAGAAAAGGCATAAGTATTGTACCGTGAAGTGAAATAACAGCCCAAGAAGCGATAAATATCAACATGAAAAATGATGCAAAATGGACGTATCAGGCCCCGACCTTTCCTATGCAAGTGGATCCCTTAAGATGACCTCTCCACTTTTTGCAACTTGCCTGACGACCCAACATGCTCGAAGTTTGTGGGTGGAGCTTGAATTATGCGGAGCCGAGTGTATGTGGCAAGGCTCGTCCAATAATGTGTTGATGACCAATCTGGTCCGCGTTTTGTTCCTCTTCTCCGCAGGCCCGGGTGTATTGGGCGTCGAGAATGGGGGAGCACGCCTTCTTCGGGTTCCTCTAGCTTGCTCGATGTGTCTTGGCTTTGTGCGCATTAGCTGCATTTGCCAAGTGCTTTCCATGGTGCAATATTTCAGCACCGGATTTGACAACTTGGGGAAGGTTTGGACTTGGCGACGACCGAGGGTTTTAAGGATGCCCTCGACATGGTAGCTAAGTCGGAAGTAGTGGATCACCTCCTGATCAACGAGGCCTTCTGCCCTACCATTATTGAGGAGGAATCTAGCCCAAATGGGGGAGCACGCCTTCTTCGGGTTCCTCTAGTTTACTGATTCCCCTGGCCATTGTTTGACCTTGTGTGGGTACGGTAGGTCAAACCCTACCATTTTCCCTAAAGGATGCTCGAGCTAGGTGGTGGGTGGGTTACAATTTTGTGTTCCCATGAGGTATGAGGCCGAGACTTCGGCAACCGCGTCCCACACTTTTTCGGGGTTTGGTATGGCAGGATCAGAATTAGTGACTGTGACGAGATCCTGCCGCACTGGTTTTGGGTCGCGTGCCTGATCGGCCCCTGGTCTCGAGTTTATCTCGGGGCGAGGTGTGGATTCTTGATTATCGAAGGAGTCCAAATATTCAGCAACAGAGACGTAGACCGTCCTTAACTACGGCAGCTGGCTTGGGGAGCCTTTAGTCGAGCACTCGACGGTAGCGACCAAACACATGATGGGTGGAACATGAATTTCGCTATCGTAGGGCCTAAGCCTGACTCGATCATCGATCGGAGATTGGTCGCCGATCATGGCCATAAACTGGATTCCGTCGAGTAACTCATGTAGGGATGGAGTATCGGTGGAGCCTGTATTGTTCAAGTGTTCGGGATCGGACCGCAATGCTAATCCATCGGGATCGTTTGAGGACGCTCCCGGGTCATGTTAGGCTGAGCCAAATCTGGGCATATGGACCACGTCGGGCTCTAAGACCGGGCCCAGGGTCAAAGTTGCCCCGGTAGCGAGATCCACGGCTACCGAAGTCAAGGCAACGGAACTTGTGGGCTCCTCGAAAGGATCTAGGAGCCTTGATAACACAAGATCTCCCCGAGGGCTAGGCGCCCGAACCTTACTTCCTACCCGTGGGTGAAGCTTCCCACGTGGCTAAGGTCGGCTAGATCGGCATGCAGAATGATGCTTCCGAACGTGAAGATCTGTCCAGGGACAAAGATGTACTTGTTGCAGATCTCTTCGCGGATGACTAGTTGTGCCATCAATCCTTCCTGCGATCCTACAGTGAAACTCTCAATGAAAGCACCAATGTCAGTGTCAAAACTGGCTAATCTTGGGCAAGGGGTCCCGAACTGTGGACCTTGGATCGATGGGTTGTAGGAGACAAAGGGGACAGTGTTTTACCCAAGTTTGGACCGTCTTGAGGAGGTAAAACCATATGTACTATTTTATTATATTGATGGGGTATGAGGATTACGGAGTTGATCTACCTCGAGATCGTATGAGCTAAACCCTAGATGAATCAACTTGTCTACATGGATGGAACACTATGGTTTATATAGACACCAGGGATCCCTAGGGTTACATATAATCGACCTTCAGTCGGCAGCAGAGGTGTCAACCTAGACTACTAAACTTGGACGATACGCTAGTCTTCGGAGCTTTCCTTCTTGAATATGAAGTCGTCATGTAGTCCAGTCTTCAATAATATAGCCCATATGCTCGACGTGTAAAAGATGGGCCGACCATCCGAGGACCCGTGTTTCCACGACTCCCTCATGCACCTTGGTACCACTGTATCTCGGCCTCACCGAGTTTCTCTATCCTCTAGTAGTTAAGTAACTAAATGGCGCCGAAATTTTGAGATCGGTGCTACCAACACCAGAAGGGTATATATACCGCCAGACCCGAAATTGAGAATTATTTAAATCTCTCAGTCTTCTGCAACCCTCTGATGTCGTGCTCGTAGTCCATGGATGTACCTTGTCACCCGTGCGCCCTAGCCACCGAAGTCCTTCATCGTCAATGGCAATCTGCCCCGTCGTCGCCATCGTAGCGAGTTCTTCACCACATTAGGGTAAGAACTCATCCCCTTCTGTGCTCCCACTCCGAGTCTTGCACAATAGATCATGTTTACTTTCATGCCATAGATTGAAATACATCTATCGATGAGAAAACTCCATTAGAATAGTCAAACAAAAAATTAGGTTTAGGGTTCTGCTATAGGCGTCTCTGTGTCACCTACTGCAAACGATTCGATACCATCGATTCGGGATTTAGGATTCTGAGAACGTTCTTGGTGAGACCGAGTCACTATTTTCGGTGAAACCGAAAAAGGTGACCAAGTCCCTATTATGGAGAAAGTCATTCTTGGAGCCTTCGAAAACCAAAACTCGGTGGAACCGAAACCTACGTAGCAGAATTCTGAAACTAAGATTTTGAGTTCAAATTTTGAAAAACAATTGTGTTTTGTGATGCTCAATTTTTCCACTCTTCTATATCTATTCACATGGTCAGCTTGTCAGTGCAACATGTCAGGTTCACAGGACAGTCAGAATCCTTTCAGAGAGCACAATGTTGATCTTGAGACTGGCACTAGTCCTGAAGTCAGTTGTTTAGACCAAGCCACCCCCAGCTCAAATGATCTGCTCAAGGTAGCCATTGGGGCAAGGAAGAACCTGAACTTCGATGAGGAAGATACAAATTTTGTACCTAACCATGGCATATCCCAGAAATAGAGTGAAAGGAAAGAAAGGGGAATAGCTAGAAAGATTCCAGAATCTGTTGCAACTAAGAGAGGGTTGTCCCTATCTTCAGAGAGGAATTGGAAGGACAAAAAATTTGGCAAAGAAGTGTAGGAAGAAGAGGCAGGGAACGAGGTTTGTTAAAGTTGTGGTGCACCCCTCCACTCCAGAGTATCTTGATGAAGAGGAAGAGGAAGAGGAGGTCCCTGATGCTAACCCACCTCCTTCCAATCAGAGGAAACTTATGAAAGATGATATGCCAAGCAAGCCTACATCTAAAGCTAAACCTTCTCCTCCCAAGGTAAAGAAGCCATCGGACACCAAGCCTAAGAAAACCACGAGACACATTCTAGCAGTTGATAAGAACAAAGGAACAACCTCTAGGGAAGCTGTTGTAGAAGAAGAGGAGATTGTTGTTTTGAGGAAGCCGAGACCTCATTTTCTAGAGCACAATGATGATCATCCTATAGCTGAGAACATCAAGGGGAGAAAGGATCAATGGCTCAGGAAGTGGAGAGTTGATGATCCCTACGGTTTCACAAGAAGGACTGTTGTAGATGCTCGCTTCCACACTAAGGAGCACCAAGATTTTTACGAGACTGTCTTGTTAGACAAGAGTCCATCTGTCAGTGACATGTGGTATGTTGACTCGAAGTACATCAAGGAGAATGAAGACTACTTCCCTCATGTGCAAGAGAACTTCTGGGCCATAGACATTGAGAACTTTGTTGGCACAAAGATGACAGCATGGAATGATGAGATGGTCATGCAATTTTACTCTACAGTTCATTTCTAACCAGATGGGAAAATTGTCTGGATGACTGAAGGCACCATATACCAACCTTCTATTGATGAGTGAGCGTGCATGATGGATATGTGGATGTTTATGCTGGGGCCAAGATGAACCACAACTCCATGGCCAGCATGTATAGGGCCAATTCCATTTCCCCCCAAACTTTGGCCCGATCTCATCTTTACCCCTAAAAAATAGTGCTCAACTTTGCCCCTCTTCCATTTGATGGCGTTATGGAAATACCCTTTTGTGTCATTTTCGTCCGGTCAAAGGGGTTTGACCGTTATTGATACGTTTCATGGACATAGTTTTTCCGTCCATGATTTAGTAGTCAAACCCCTTTGACCGGATGGAAATGGTACGGAAGGGTATTTCCATAACACCATCTAACAAAAGAGGGGAAAAGTTTAGCACTTTTTTAGGGGTAAAGATGAGCTCGGGCCAAAGTTAGTGGGGGGGGGGGAATGTAAATGTCCCTTAAACCGAATCTCCAAGGACCTCTATGTGTGTTATCCTATGAACTCTCTCAAACACATTAGTCCCTCAACCACATTTATCTTCAATACTCCAAAACCAACAAGGGATGGCACTAGATGCACTTACAAGAATGCGTCAAACTTATTCCTGTTACGCTTCATCTTGTCCATCTCCATTTTGAACCTCTTCCATTTCTATCGTCCACGTGTGGTGATAACAAGCGCAAGCTCTGAACAGAACTCGCCGCTGGTGTATGGGGGGCACCGAGCAGGGTCCAGGTAGGGCTTAAACCTGGTGGACCAGGTAAGATCCACAACCTCTATGTTGTAATATGGGGAGACCATAGTATCCCAACTAAAACCATGTTGCCTGAATGCCACCATCATATGCGAGTATGGATCATGGTAAACCCTCGTCCCATCGTTGTTGCAAGTTTTCTTCTCGAGGTTGAGCTCATGAACATGACTGCCCCATGGTTGCCCGACAGTGCTATGGCTGCCTGATAACCCATAATTATAGGGGATAACGACAATCTTCACTTGTAGTATTTCACCCTAATTTATTGATTTGACACAAGGGGAGCCAAAGAATATTTATCGGCCTTAACAATTGAGTTTTCAATTCAACCATACCTGGGATATCTCAATGCAGCAAAGGATTAGTAGCACGACAAACAATAGTAGTAGCAATAACATTGATAGCAGCAACTTTGTAACAGTAGTGGCAGTGATGGCAGCAATAGTAAATTAGGAAGATTCAGTATATGTAAAGCATAGGCCATGGTGCAGTGATGAAAACATATGGATGGCATCAATCATGTAACAGTTACACACTACAGCGACATAGAACTAGCTCAAATTCATCAATATAATGTAGGCATGTGTTTCGGATATAATAATGTGTGCTTGCGATAAGAATTTGCATGACATCTTTCGTCCTACCCTCCCATGGCAGTGGGGTCCTATTGGAAACTAATGGATATTAAGGCTTCCTTTTAATAGAGAACCGGAACAAATCATTAACAAATACGACAATCACCGGAAAGAATCCCAATATTGTCACCTTGGAGTATGCGGATCAAGACATGTAATAGGTGCATACAACTTTCCAGATAGGATCCAAATCACTCTTATATTCATGAAATTATAGGTTCAGATCTGAAATCATGGCACTCGGGCGCTAGTGACAAGCATTAAGCATATCAAAGTCATAACAACATCAATCTCAGAACATAGTGGATACTAGGGATCAAGCCCTATCAAATTAACTCGATTACATGATCAATTCTATCCACACCCATCACCGACCAGCAAGCCTACAAAGGAATTACTCACTCCCAGTGGTGAGCATCATGGAATAGTTGATGGAGAAGGGTTGGAGATGACAATGGTGAAGAATCCCCCTCTCCGGAGACCCAAATGGACTCCAAATCAGCCCTCCCGAGGAAGAACAGCAGGTGCCGGTGGCTCCATCTCGTATATTGTGATGGAAACTTCTCTCTATTTCTTTCTCTGAATATGTGAATTTACAGGACTGGAGATAGGGTCAGAGGAGTCTCGTGGGCCCCACCACACAACAGGGCGCGACCTAGGTGGTGGTCGTGCCGTGTTGCCTTGCGGGCCACAGGGACCCCCCTTCTGGTTGGTCTTTGCTTCATAAATAATTATAATTCCGAGAGAACATTCACAAAAGGTTTGTTCCAATTCTGGGACCATTGATTTCTACATGAAAATAACCCTAAGGTAGTTTTGGTGAAAACAACGTCAGTCTGGGTAGTTTCATTCAAATCATGCAAATTAGAGTCCAAAACAAGAGTAAAAGTGTTTGGCAAAGTAGATACGTTGGAGACGTATCAACTCCCCCAAGCTTAACTCATTGCTTATCCTCAAGCAATTCAGTTGATAAACTGAAAGTGATAAAGAAAACTTTTACAAACTCTTTTGTTCCCATCGTCATATATATGCTTAGCTAGTGTTCGAGTTTTCAGCATAAATCATAAATAACCATATCCATGATAACAATTAAACATCATATTAACTCATGGTAATACATAACCAACTAGTAAGCAATAATAAGATATACCACATGCCAACAATTTGTCAAATAAATCACGATATAATATGATGACATGGTATTTCTCTAGCCATTTCTAAAACCGCAAAGCATAAATGTAGAGCGCCTCTGAGATTCAAACATCGACTAAACATTATAACTCAGGGTAGAAGATATCCAGTCATACTCACATTCAACATTAACTAGACTCAATGCATAAAAATGACAATAGTGCTCTCTAGTGTGGTGCTTTTAATAAGAAGACGATGACTGAGGAACAACATAAAAGTAAATGGAAATGTCCTTCGCATAGGGAAGCATTGATTTGCAGAGCTGCGAGAGCTCAAGTTGTAAAACAGATTTGAAATTGTAATTTTGGGTGGTGCAGTTTTTCTCTCAATGTTTCGACAAATGTTTTCATTATCTTCCATGCTAAAGTCATTATTGGCGGTTCCCAAACAGAATTGTAAAGTTTACTCCTATCCACCATCCATACACAAACCATGGTTGTCAGAGTTAATTGTTGTCTGCCAACATATCAAACGACCCAAGGATTTTGTTTAATTAATTTTGATTTTTGTAGGATTTGGCATCATTTTTACCAGCCTCTCTCGTGCAATAGCGGCGAATAAACGAACGTCTCAAGAATAACTCACTTAGCATGGAATATATCGATCACCCCGTTGCTGCTGTAGGGGAACGTTGCATGGGAAACAAAAAAATTACTACGCACATGAAAGACCTATCATGGTGATGGTCATCTACGAGAGGGGAGATCGGATCCACATACCCTTGTAGATCTCTAAGCGGGAAGCGCTAAGAAACACAGTTGATGTAGTCGAACGTCTTCACGATTCGAATGGCAAGCGTCCCACGAACTCCGTCCCGATCTAGCAACGAACGGACGACACCTCCGCGTTCAGCACACGTATAGCTCAATGACGATCTCCACCTTCCTGGTCTAGCAAGAGAGACGAAGAGGTACCTGGATTCTCCAGCAGCACGAAGGCATGGCGGTGATGGTGGTGGAGCTACTCCGGCAGGGCTTCGTCGTGCCGTACGGAACTAGCTACGGGGCGTCACAAAGTGGTGGAGGGAGAGAGGGCTGCACAATGGCTTGGGGTGCAAAAAGCCTCTTGAACCTCCACTATATATGGGTGGAACAAGAGGGAGGGTTCGCTTGGCTCCTAATGCAAGGAGGAGCTTCGGCCGAGCCCAAGAGGGACGAGTCCTCCTCCAATTCGGTTTGGTGGAGGACTCCTTCCCTACTGTCCACCTCCTTCCTTTTTCCCTTTTCCTTTTATTTTTGCTTTGTCGAAATAGGTTTATTAGGTTGGCCTCACCAGCTCACTAAGAGCTAGTGCGGCACCCATGGGCCTATTATGTCCTCTCCCGCATGGGTGGCCCCTTCCGGTAAAACCCGAGAACCCATTCGGCACTCCCGATACTTTAACGGTAATGCCCACAATCTTTCCGAAAGCCAAATGCAACATTCCTATATATCAATCTTTGTTTCCGGACCATTCTGGGAACCCTCCTGACGTGTAGGATCTCATCTGGGACTTCTATCAAGGTTCGGTTACCAACATCAATAATTCAACTATACCGAAACGTAACTGAACCTTAACTGTGCAGACCCTGCGGGTTTGAGAACTATGTAGACATGACCGAGACACTCTCCAGTCAATATCCAATAGCGGTATCCGGATGCCCATATTGTGTCCAACATATTCTACGAAGATCTTATCGGTTAAACCTCTATGTCAAGGATTCAGTTAATCCCGTATAATGTTCCCTTTGTCCTTTGGTAAGTTACTTACCCGACATTCGATCGTTGGTATCTCTATACCTATTTCAATCTCATTATTGGCAACTCTCTTTACTCACTCCTTAATACAAGATCACGTGGTTAACACTTTAGCCACATTGCTTGCAAGGCTTGGAACTGCACCAGCTTACCGCACCCCCATTAAGAATACATACGTATCAGGTTTGTCACTTTGAGTCATCTGGATCAGTCTCGAAGATTGCATCGACGTAACCCTTTACGATGAGCTCTTTGTCACTTCCATAAACGAGAAACATTTCCTTAGTCCTTTTCAGGTACTTCAGAATATTCTTGACCGCTATCAAGTGCTCCACTCTTGGATTACTTTGAAACATGTCTGCCGTACTTATGGCAAGGCTGACATATGGTCTTGTGCACGGCATTGCATACATGATAGACCCTATGGTTGAAGCATAGGGGACGACACTCATCATTTCTCTATCTTGTGCAGTTACTGGGCATTGAGTCTTCCTCAACTTTATATCTTGTAACACACACAAGAACCCCTTCTTGGATTGTTCATTTGGAACTTCTTCAAAATCTTATCAAGGTGTGTGCTTTGTGAAAGTCCTATCACGTGTCTTGATCTATCTCAATAGACCTTAATGCCCAATAAGTAAGCAACATTTCCCAGGTCCTTCATTGAAAAACTTTTATTCAAGTAATCCTTTACGCTTTCCAAAAGTTCTACATTGTTTCCAATCAGCAATATGTCATCCACATACATTATTAGAAACGCTATAGACCTCCCACTCACTTTCTTGTAAATACATGCTTCTCCAAAAACTTGTATAAACCCGAACATCTTGAGCACCTCATCAAAGCGCTGATTCCAACTCCGAGATGCTTGCACCAGTCCATAAATGGATCGCTGGAGTTTGCACACTATGTCAGCATTCTCAGGATCGACAAAACCTTCCGATTGTATAATATACAACTCTTCCTTAAGAAACCCGTTAAGGAACGTTGTTTTGACACCCATCTGCCAAATTTCATAATCAAAAGTTGCAGCTATTGCTAACATGATTCTGACGGACTTAAGCATCGCTATGGGTGAGAACTTCTCATCGCACTACTAGAAAAATAGCTATAGCCAATATGGACACTAATGGCGTACTATACATGTGGTGCGCCATTACTAAATAGTAATGGCGCACCATGTGTAGGTGCGCCATTAGTAACCAAAACAGTAATGGCGCACCAGGTGAAAAGTGCGCCATTACTAAGTTTGATCAAGCTTTGACCTAATCATACACATAGTAATGAGGCACTTTGCATAGGTGCGCCATTACTAAGTTGACATAGTAATGGTGCACCTTTACAAAGTGCGCCATAACTATGTGTGTGACTGGGTCAAACCTTGGTCAAACATAGTAATGGCGCACTTTGCATAGGTGCGCCACTACTATGTCAAAGTTACTAATGGCGCACTTTGCATAGGTGCGCCATTACTAACTTTGACCAAGGTTTGACCAAGTCATACACATAGTAATGGCGCACTTTGTGAAGGTGCGCCATCACCAAATGCACCCCCCCCCTCATGGACTGCCTTTTCAGTTTTAAAAAAAAGAAAATGATGGAAATGTCAAAAAAATAAAAGGAAATAAGTTTCCCATGTGATATGTTGTCTAGTTGTTGGGAAAATTTACAAATATGAATTTCGACTTTATTTGCAAAATCTCTCTCGAATTTAGTAAAATGGGCATAACTTTTGCATATGAACTTGGATTAAAAAGTTTTTTATATGAAAAATCATCTACTCGAAAAGTTACAGCTGAATTTCCGAAATTTACCCCGTTGAAGATTTTTAGAATCCCCAAAAACCTAACAGAAGAAAAGATATGGGGCTTTTAAGATCTAGAGGGGGAAAAATGGAAAAGATTTCAAACTTAGTAATGGCCCACCATTTGCTAGGTGCGCCACTAGTAACAGGAAAAAAATTAGTTTCAATTTTTCTTTTTGGAAAAATGTTCAAAATATGATAAGTAATATTACCAGGAAGTTTGAAATATGTTTTCGAAATTTCATCACACTCATAACATGAACAAAGTCCTAGACATTAACAAGGTTTAATAGGATTGATATGATAGATATATCAACAAGTGCCTATTAAGTTAGCTGGTGCTGGTGTTGGATAGAACTGAGAAGTTAAGCCTGCTGGGGCTGGAGTAGTGTGAGGATGGGTGACCTTCCGGGAAGTTTGACCATGGAGTGCGATTTGACTTGAGATTAAGCATATTGACCTGAGATTAAGCCATAGTGACCCGAGATTAAGAAAAAAAGGAAAAAAAATTGAAAACAAGTTTTCTGAAGAAAAAAATTGAAAAACAATTGTTAGTAATGGCGCACTTCTATGAGGTGCGCCATTACTAGGTCAGATAGTAATGGCGCACTGTTGGACATAGTAATGGCGCACCAAATGTGCGCCATTACTAACAGTTACTAGTGGCGTGTTAATAGTGGCGCACCTATAGTGCCCCATTAATAGCAAAAATTGTTGCGCCACTAACAGCCTTTTTTCTAGTAGTGTCGTAGTCAACTCCTTGAACTTGTGAAAAACCCTTTGCCACAAGTCGAGCTTTATAGACGGTCACATTACCGTCGGTGTCCATCTTCTTCTTAAAGATCCATTTGTTCTGAATGGCCTTTCAGCCTTCAGGTAATACTCCCAAAGTCCATACTTTGCTTTCATACGTAGATCCTATCTCAGACTTCATGGCCTCTAACCATTTGTTGGAATCCGGGCCCACCATTGCTTATCCATAGCTCATAGGCTCATTGTTGTCTAACAACAAAATCAATAAGACAGGATTCACGTACCACTCTAGAGCAGTACGTGCCCTTGTCGACCTACGAGGTCCGATAGAAACTTGATCTGAAGTTTCATGATCATTATCATCACCTTCCTCTTCAAATGGTGTAGCTTCAACAAAAACTTCTTTCTGTCCCGCACCACCAACTAGTTGAAGCAAAGGTTCTACAACCTCATCAAGTTCTATCTTCCTGCCACTCAAATCATTCGAGAGAAACTCTTTCTCAAGAAAAGCTCTGTTTTTAGCGACAAAACTTTGCCTCGGATCTGAGATAGAAGGTATACCCAACTGTCTCTTTTGGGTAACCTATGAAGACGCACTTTTCCGCTTTGGGTTCCATCTTTTCACGCAGAAGCTTTTTGGCATAAGCATCACATCCCCAAACTTTAAGAAACGACAACTTTGGCTTCTTGCCATACCACAGTTCATATGGTGTCGTCTTAATGGATTTTGATGGTGCCCTATTTAAACTGAATGCAGCTGTCTCCAATGCATAGACCCAAAACGATAACGGCAAATTGGTAAGAGACGTCATAGAATGCACAATATCTAATAAAGTACGATTACAACGTTCGGACACGCCATTGCGATGTGGTGTTCCAGGCGGTGTCAACTGTGAAACAAATCCACATTGTCTCAAGTGAGTACCAGACTCGTAACTCAGATACTCACCTCCTCGATCATATTGTAGGAATTTGATCTTCTTGTTATGATGATTTTCAACTTCACTCTGAAATTTCTTGAACTTTTCAAACGTTTCAGACTTGTGCTTCATCAAGTAAATATAACCATACCTACTCAAATCATTAGTGAAGGTGAGAAAATAACGATATCCATCGCGCGCCTCTATGTTCATCGGTCCGCACACATCAATATGTATGATCTCCAACAAGTCACTTGCACGCTTCATTGTTTCGGAGAACGGAGTCTTAGTCATTTTCCCATGAGACATGGTTCGCATGTGTCAAGTGATTCAAAATCAAGTGACTCCAAAAGTCCATCAGCATGAGGTTTCTTCATGCGTTTTACACCAATATGACCAAAGCGGTAGTGCCACAAGAAATTGGCGCTATCATTATTAATTCTACATCTTTTGGTCTCAATGTTATGGATATGAGTGTCATCACTATCGAGATTCAACATGAACAGACCCCTCACATTGGGTGCATAACCATAAAAGATATTACTCGTATAAATAGAACAACCATTATTCTGTGACTTAAATGAATAATTGTCTCGCAATAAACAAGATCTAGATATAATGTCCATGCACAACGCAGGCACTAAATAACAATTATTTAAATTCATCACTAATCCCGATGGTAACTGAAGGGATATCGTGCCAACAGCGATCACATCAACCTTGAAACCATTACCCACGAGCATCGTCACTTCATCCTTTACCAACCTTTGTTTATTTTGCAGTTCCTGTTTCAAGTTGCAAATGTGAGCAAGAAAACCGTTATGAAATACCCACACACTACTACGAGAGCTGGTGAGGTACACATCAATGACATGTATATCAATTATACCTTGTTTGGCGTTGGCCGCCTTCTTATCGGCCAGATACTTGGGGCAGTTTCGCTTCGAGTGACCACTTCCCTTGCAATAATAACACTCAGTTTCCGGCTTAGTTCCAGCCTTGGGTTTCTTCGTCGGAGAGGCAACAGATTTGCCACTTGTCTTGGAGTTACCCTTCTTTAGTTTGCCGTTTTTCTTGAAACTGGTGGTCTTATTAACCATCAACACTTCATGCTCTTTCTGGATTTCTAACTCTCCGAATTTCAGCATCGCAAACAGCTCGGCGAGTGACTTATTCATCCATTGCATGTTATAGTTCGATAGGAAGCTCTCATAGCTAGGTGGCAGTGACTGAAGAACTCCATCAGTGATAGCCTCTTGCGGGAGATTAATCCCCACATCAGCTAGATGGTTAGAATACCCACACATTTTGAGTATGTGTTCACTAGCAGACTAGTTCTCCTCCATTTTGCAAGCATAGAACTTATCGGAGGTTTCATACCTCTTTATCTGGGCATTCTTCCCAAAGATAAATTTCACCTCCTGCAACAACTCATATGCTCCATGACGTTCAAAACGTCTTTGAAGTCCCAGTTCTAAGCCATACAAAACTGCGCATTAAACTATTGAGTAGTCATCCTTATGCGACTGCCAAGCCTTCAAAACATCCTGGGTCGCCATATCGGGTGGTGCATCACCTAGCGTTGCATCAAGGACGTATTGCTTTTGGCCAGCCGTGAGGATAAGCCTTAGATTACGAGACGAGTCAACAAAGTTGCTTCCATCATCTTTCAGCTTAGCTTTCTCTAGGAACGTATTAAAATTCAGGGTTGCTACAGCGCGAGCCATTGATCTACAACATGAAATTTTGGAAAGATTACTTAGACTATGTTCAAGATAATTAAGTTTAGCTAATCATATTACTAATAAACTCCCACTCAAATTGACATCCCTCTAGTCATTCGAGTGTCGCATGATCCAAATTCACTAACTCAAGTCCGATCATCACGTGAGTTGAGTATACTTTCAATGGTGAACATCTCCATGTTGATCATATCAACAATATGATTCATGCTCGACATTTCGGTCTCTTGTGTTCCGAGGCCATGTATGTACATGCTAGGCTTGTCAAGTTTAACCTGAGTCTTCCGCATGTGCAACTGTTTTGCAACTGTCGCAACGGTGCATAGTCGGGAAGAACACAATTTTATCTTGAAATTTTAGTGAGAGAACACCATATAGTGCATAAAAGGATTAACATCACATGCAAATAATAAGTGACATGATATCGCCATGAACTTGTGCTTCTTGATCTCCATCACCAAAGCACCGGCATGATCTCCGTTGTCACCGGCGCCACACCATGATCTCCATCATCGTGTTGCCATCGAGGTTGTCGCGCTAACTATGATGTTACTACTGAAGCTACTAGTAGCGACAAAGCAAAGCATCACCAAGTGCAAGAGTAATAAAAGACAACCCTCTGGCTCCTGCCGGTTGCCGTAGCATCGACGTGCAAGTTGATATTTAACTATTACAATATGATCATCTCATACATCCAATATACCATATCATGTCTTTGGCCATATCACATCACATGCATACCCTGCCAAAACAAGTTTGACGTCCTCTAATTTGTTGTTGCAAATTTTATGTGGCTGCTATGGGTATCTAGTATGATCACATCTTACTTATGCAAAGCCACAACGGTGATATGCAAATTGCTATTTAACCGTCTCCAAGGACCGCCTCGGTCAAATCCGATTCAGCTACAGTTGAAGAAACAGACACCCGTCTGTCATCTTTATGCAACAAGTTGCATGTTAGTCGATGAAACTGGTCTCCATAAGCATACGAGTAATGTTGGTCTAGGCTGCTTCAATCCAACAATACCGCTGCATCAAGAAAATACTAAGAAGGGTAGCAAATTGAACATCAACACCCACAAACTCTTCTATTCTACTCGAATATCATCTACGCATGAACCTAGCTCATGATGCCACTGTAGGGGAACGTTGCATGCGAAACAAAAAATTTCTACGCATAAGAAAGACCTATCATGGTGATGATCATCTACGAGAGGGGATCGGATCCACATACCCTTGTAGATTGCTAAGCGGGAAGCATTGAGAAACATGATTGATGTAGTCGAACGTCTTCGCGATCCAGATCGCAAGTGTCCCGCGAACTCCGTCCCGATCTAGCACCGAACGGACAGCACCTCCGCGTTCAGCACACGTACATCTCGATGACGATCTCCGCCTTCTTGGTCCAGCAAGAGAGATGAAGAGGTAGCTGAATTTTCCGGCAGCACGACAACGTGGCGGCGATGGTAGTGGAGCTACTCGGGCAGAGCTTCATCGTGTCGTACCGAACTAGCTACTGGGTGTCACGGAGTGGTGGAGGGGGAGAGGATTGCCCAATGGCTTGGGGTGCAAAAAGCCTCTCAAACCTCCACTATATATAGGAGGAACAAGAGGAAGGGCCGGCTTGGCTCCTACTCCAAGGAGGAGCTTAGGCCGAGCCCAAGAGGGAGGAGTCCTCCTCCAATTCGGTTTGGTGGAGGACTCCTTCCCTACGTGTCCACCTCCTTCCTTTTTTCCTTTTCCTTTTATTTTTGCTTTCAGCCGAAATAGGTTTATTGGGCTGGCCTCACCAGCCCACTAAGGGCTGGTGCGCCACCCATGGGACTATTAGGTCCTCTCCCGGGTGGTTGGCCCCTCCCGGTAAAACCCGGGAACCCATACGTCACTCCCGGTACTTTACCGGTAATGCCCGAAATCTTTCCGGAAGCCAAATGCAACATTCCTATATATCAATCTTCGTTTTCGGACCATTCCGGAAACCCTCGTGACGTCCGGGATCTCATCCAGGACTCCTAACAACATTTGGTTACCAACAACAATAATTCAACTATACCGGAATGTCACCGAACCTTAAGTGGGCAGACCATGCGGGTTTGAGAACTATGTAGACATGACCGAGACACTCCCCGGTCAATATCCAATAGCGGGACCTGGATGCCTATATTGGATCCTATATGTTCTACGAAGATCTTATCGGTTGAACCTCTATGTCAAGGATTCAATTAATCCCGTATAATGTTCCCTTTGTTCTTCGGTATGTTACTTGCCTGAGATTTGATCGTTGGTATCTCTATACCTATTTCAATCTTGTTAACCGAAAGTCTCTTTACTCATTCCTTAATACAAGATCCCGTGGTTAACTCTTTAACCACATGTCTTGCAAGGCTTGTTTGTGATGTTGTATTACCGAGTGGGCCCCGAGATACCTCTCCGTCATACGAAGTGACAAATCCCACTCTTGATCCTTGCTAACTCAACGGACACTGTCGGGGATACCTGTAGAGCACCTTTATAGTCACCCAGTAACGTTGCGATGTTTGATACACATAAGGCATTCCTCCGGTGTGAGTGAGTTACATGATCTCATGGTCATATGAAGTATACTTGACATGTAGAAAACAATAGCAACAAAATGACACTATCACATGCTACATTTATAGTTTGGGCCTTGTCCATCACATCATTCCCCTAATGATGTGATCCCATTATCAACTCACAACACTTGTCTATGGCTAGGAAATCTTAACCACCTTTGATCAACGAGCTAGTCAACTAGAGGCTCACTAGGGACATTGTTTTGTGTGTGTATCCACACATGCATTTGTGTTTCCATTCAATAAAATTATAGTATGGGTAATAAATTATTCTCTTGAAACAGGAAATATAATAATAAATATTTTATTATTGCCTCTAGGGCATATTTCCAACAGCTGCATGAGCGGTACGAGTGCACAAAAAAGATGTTTGTTTTAATATTAGAGGTGGAACACGCAAATTTACTTGGAACGACATGGTAATACCACATATAGGTAGGTTTGGTGGACTCATGTGGAACAACTTTGGTTTAGAAATTTGGATGCACAAGCAGCATTCCTGCTTAGTAGAGGTGAAGGCTAGCAATAGGTTGGGAAACGACTAGCTAGAGTGCATAAGCATACATTATGAATAATTAATATTGGACATTAGCATGAGTAGTATATAAACACTCTGAATTTAAACATCATGAAGGTTGCATTAGTTTTGAATCAACTACATGTTTGCACACGTGCCAAGTCAGGTCACTCGAATTACTTACAAGGAAATACCATACTACCATACCACATCATAACTATTTAAATGCATGTCGACATATAAGATAAATCATTATCAACTCCTATATATTTAAGCACGGCATGAGAAACTATAATCTATAATTGTCATCATAAAAATGTTCACTCATGATATACTGAATCAAGATCGAACGAGCGAAAGATATTCACAAAAAGAGAAAACAAGAAGAGTCCATTCTGGCTTTATTTCCCACAATCACTTCATCAAATGTCGTCATTATTGCATTTCACTTGCATGACTGAACAATGTGATAATAATAACAGTGGAGTAGTATCTTTGACTAAGCTGGAATCTGCAAGGTATTTGTGCAATCGAAAGACATGGTAATATTGGCTCTTGGTTAGATCAACATTAATGATTATAAAACCCACTCAACATTTTCATTGTGGTCTTCTCCTTTCAATGAATCAAACAAAAGAAAAGAAATTCAGAGAAACACACTGAAATAATTTGGGAGTTTTTTATTTTTCTTGAAAAAAGCAAACAAGCATAGGAAAAACAAAAACTACAAAAACTATTTACACAAAAAGGCTCCCAGCAAGTAAAGGAAATATTTTTTGGTTTTTATTTTAATACTATCACTAATTAAACGTGAAATAAAAACAAAAAAGAAGCGTGAAATATTTTTGTTTTTCTAAAGTTTTTCAAACACACAAGAACAAAGCAGAAAAATAAGACTAATACGGTTATACAATGAAAAGGGATGAACACCATCAGTTTATATGAAGTGTGTGAACATGAATGTAATGTCAGTGAGAAATACGTATTCCCCCAAGGTTAGGCTTTTGCCTAGCTTGGTGAACACCATTGATAATAGCCGTAAGGTCCGGGAAAGTATTGCTGCCGAGGCACCTCAGCATCTCATGCGTTAGCCTGAGCCTCCGATACAGCCAACTCGTTCTAGTAAGCAATTATACCCTCTAGCATGATGGTATATATGTGCCTCTCATAAAAGTTAAACAAGTGGATGCAACACAATAACATCAAGAGTATTCTAGATGTATACTAAGTTAACGAATGTGTTGTGGCGTTTAGGTTCCTCAGTGAACTAGTGATGAACATAGAATGATGATCGAGATAAACCTTAGGCAATAGGTAATCAGTTGGTCGTATGGCAACATTGGAACGCTTTGCTAGGCGGGTGGCATAAATACCACCATGGATTTTGTCCTTAATCTGATTAAGATGCAAAAGATGTGCAACGATAGCTCCTATGTTGTAGGTACCATCACCGTAAATTGTGCGGCATAAGATAGTGAGGGTGGGGGCACTGAGACCACCACCCTGAGTCATAGCAGTTAACCATTTCCCTATAAATGTAAGTGAAGTAGTGCACAAAAGGAAAATTTAAACTAGTGGCCCTAGCCTTCGACACGCCCCTCGTTTCTCCCAGGTCAAGGTGAGGAGAAATTCCTCGAACTCCCGTCAAAAGGAATCTTGAATATTTCACGTAATTTAGATAGTCGTATATCATGATGTTCAACATATAAATCAAAACAAAATGTGGGAACATCAGGTGTATTGTTGAAGTAAAAATTTGCACAAAGGAATTTGTAAGGCGGTAGTATTGCTCGCACTCATCTTCTAGGAAAATGGTCAACCCCGCATTTGTAATGAATTGCATGAACTCTTGATGAAAACCCACCTCACTCATGAAAGGTGTACGTGGACATTCACACAACCTAACCTCCGTGTTGCAAGGGATGTTGATATCTCGGTTTGGGGTCCTCACAACAACTCCTTTGGAGCTCCGGCTTGAAGAACCTCTCCCAAATAAATTCATCTTCTTATGAACAAATTTCTGAAATTTCTTGACCACAAAATTATATCACTAAAACTTTGCAAGAGTGATAACAACTACTCATATGGATGCTTAGCGGACATATCAAGCATTCCCACTACTTGGAACTCAATGAATTATACATGCAAGCTCGTTTCCAGTCGCACCACGTGCAAAATATGAAAAAAACAAAGCACTAAATCAAAAACTAATGGGAGGAATGCGGGAGTCACATACCAAGGAGCAATTCCTCAAAACAGTTTTAGAAATGGAGTCCCAAGCAAAGAGATCAAAAATTTCACTTTCGGGAGGAGGAACACGAGAGAGAGAGAGAGAGGGCTAGGGATTTTTTTTTCCTGGAGACAATGAATGACAAGAGCTCAAGAGATAAGCTAGATGCCCCTTGTGGTCCCCACCACACAACAGGGTGCGCCCTAGGGGGGTGGTCGCGCCTTGTTGCCTCGTGTCCCTTCCTGGTGTGTTTTCAGCACCAAAAATTCTTAAATATTCCAGAAATTTTTATGTTAAAATTTTGTGGCATTCTGAGACTTTTTATTTTTTGGGTCATTTTTTTATTGCACGAAAAACTAGGAAAACAGGATAATCATGGCGTTTTATCTTATTCAACTAAAAATAACACAGAGGAAACAAATAATACACAGAGTTGTGTCTACTAAATTCACCCATCACATGTCTTTCAGAACGGATCCATTAGTAAGGTTGATTAAGTCTTATTAATAACCGTTTCTCATTGACATGAAACAGTTTTTTTTGTATCACACTAAGTTACTTAAATGGGGATTTGCATATCCCCAACAATAAGAGTATACTTATTCTTGGCAATAGGAAGACTAATTTTACAACCTCCAATCGTGACTGTAGCAATTGGATAAATGACGTTAATATTATTAACCAAACTTTGCATCTTCGGAAAATTCATGGTATGTTGTTTGTCATTGACATGAAAAGTGACCTTGCTTTTGTTGCAATCAATAACAACCCTACAGTATTAACAAGGGTTCACCAAGGATGATCGACATGTTGTCATCCTTGGTCATATCAAGAATAACAACGTCTATCAATATATCAACATTCACAACCACAACAGGAGCATCCTCGTAGATTCCAATAGGTAAAGTTTTGGATTTATCAGTCATTTGTAAAGATATCTCAGTATGTGTAAGCTTATTCAAATCAAGTCTATTATAAAGATACAAAGGCATAACACTAACACCATCTCCTAAATCACATAAAACACTTTTAACATAATTTATTTTAATGGAGCAAGGTATTGTGGGTATACCCGGATCTCCCAACTTCGTAGGCACTCCACTATCAAAAGAATAATTAGCAAGCATAGTAGCAATTTCAGTTTTAGGTATTTTTCTTTTGTTGGTAATAATATCTTCATATACTTAGCATACGTGGGCATTTTCAAAATATCAGTCAACCGAGTGCGCAATAAGACAAGTCTAATCACTTCAACAAAGTGCTCAAAGTCTACCTCATTCTTACTCTTATAAGGCTTATGAGGGAGTGGCATGGGTATTTGAACCCATGGCTCTATTTCTTTCCCATGCTTTCTAGCAGCAAAATCTTTCTTCTCATAACGTTTAATTTTTAGGAGGTGGGTTATCAAGATCTTCAGCACGTTCTATTTCCACATCATTATCATGTTCTTTATTACTATCTGGTGAAACATCTACAGGAACATTATTATTCTCATCATGAGAATGTTCATTACCAGATTGTGTCTCAGCATCAAAAATAGAAACATCATTATGATTCTCAATGGATTTTTCTATAACAGGTTCACTAGAAGCATGCAAAGTTGTATCATTTTTCTTTTTCTTTTTCTTCATAGAAGGACTAGGTGTATCATCATTAATTATCTAAGAATTATGTTCTATTCTTTTAGGATGACCTTCATGATAAAGAGGTTCCTGGGTCATGTGACCTCCTCCAATCATTACTCTAACAACATGGTCATTCATATTATCATTTATCTCAACACTCAAATCATTTTGTGACTTGGCAACTTGGTCTAGTTAGGTGTGAACCATAGAAGCATGTTTACCTAGACCCTTAACATCATTAGCAATTCTAAACATCAAGTCACTCAAATGATCTATCGTCGTAGCATTACGTCTTATTTGATTTTTGACATACTTATTAAAATGTTCTTGCTCAAATGATCTATCGTCGTAGCATTGGCTGGGAGTCTTAGTGTAAGGTATATCACTTTCATTAAAGGTACGAAGAGAATTTCCCTTTAATACATGTGTCTGGGTGTCAAGTCCATGTATTTTTTCGATATGTGGTAATTTCCTCACATCTTCAGTTTTAATATCCTTTTCTTTAATAGATCTTTTGACTTGTTGCATATCTTCAGGACCGAGGAATGGAATACCTCTCTTCTTTTGCATAGGCTCCCGTGGTGGTTCGGGAAGTGCTCAATCATCGATATTTTGCAATATGTGATTTAATAGTTCTCTATCTTGTCCAACGGTTCTTTCCCTGAAAACACAACCAGCGCAACTATCTAGGTAATCCGTAGAGGCATCAGTTAGTCCATTATAAAAGATATCAAGTATTTCATTTTTCTTAAGGGGATGATCAGGCAGAGCTCTAAGTAACTGGAGAAGCCTCCCCCAAGTTTGAGGGAGATTCTCTTCTTAAATTTGCAGAAAGTTAAATATCTCATGTAAGGCAGCTTGTTTCTTATGAGTAGGAAAATATTTTTCAGAGAAGTAATAAACCATGTCATGGGGACTATGCACACAAACAGGAGCAAGAGAAAGGAACCATACATTAGCCTCGCCTTTTAGCGAGAAAGGAAAAATCTTAAGGATGTAATAGTAACATATGTTTTCCTCATTCGTAAACAAAGCAGCTGTATCATTCAATTCAGCGGGATGTCCAACAATAGTATCACTTTCATAACCATGGAAGGATCCTATTCTACTACAAGAATCAACTCAGGGTCTATGGAGAATTCATAATCCTTATCATTTACAAATATAGGATAAGTAGAAAATTTAGGATCACCTTTCATTTTCTCCATCATAAATTTTTCTTTCACTTTGCATAGTAGTTTCTTCAAGTCATCTCTATTTTCACAAGCTAGAAAGTCTGTAGCTACTTCTCCATCCATAACATAACTGATATGCCTCCGTAGTATCTACAATTTTTGATTGTTTCATGCCAATGGTCTACAACTTTCAAATACTTTTGACAACATTTCATATTATTTTTGGGACTAACTTACTTATCTAGTGCCCAGTGCCAGTTCCTATTTTTTTGTGTTTTTTGTTTCTCGCAAATTCCATATCAACCGAAGTCCAAATTCTATAATAATTTACGGATATTCTTTTTGGAATATATATGAATTTTGGGAAGAAGAATCAACACAACACGGTGTCTAAGGGACGCACAAGCCAATAGGGCGTGCCCACGGGGAGGCACCGTGCCCTCATGGCTTGTGGCTCCCCCTTATGTAGGTTTGGGCCCTACTTTCGCCGCAAGAAATATATTTTTGCGATAAAAATCCCCTAAAAATTTCAGCCTGATCGGAGTTACGGATCTTTGTATATTTAAGAAACGGTGCAGGGCGAGAAAACAGATGCGAAAAGAGAAGAGAAACGGAGAGAGAGATCCAATCCTGGGGGACTGCTGCCCTCCGGGAGCCATGGCGGCCATGGGCCAGAGGATAAACTGTCCTCCCACCTAGGGAGGAGGCCAAGGTAGAATAAGAAGGAGGGGGCTCTCTCCCCGACTCTCCCGGTGGTGCCGAGGCGCCGCTCGGGCAACCATCGTGACAGCGATCTACACAAACAACTTCTCCACCATCACCACCAACTCTCTGCCCCTCTATGAAACGATGTAAAACCTCTTCTCCCCACTGTAATCTCTACTTAAACATGGTTCTTAATGCTATATATTATTATCCAATGATGCTGGCTATCATGTGATGTTTGAGTAGATCTATTTTGTCCAAGGGGTTAATTTTGGTATGATGTTATTGATATGAGTTGTATGTTCATATGGTGTTGTCCTAAGGTGCCCTCCGTGAGGCACACATGTTAAGGATTCACAATAGACGGTTTGTAATATGTTCTTGATTCGCTTATACTGGGTGGCTAGAGTGACAAAAGCTTACACCCGAGTAAGGGAGTTTTTTGCGTATGGGAGTAAAGAGGACTTGATGTTTAATGCTATGGTTGGGTTGACCTTAATGATTTCTAGTAGTTGTGGATGCTTGCTAGAGGTCCGATCATAAGTGCATATGATTGAAATACAGAAAGTGTCTTAGCATATGCCTCTCCCTCATTGCATATGACAAGTATCTCTCATGTCATATTCAATTGCCTGTGGACAATTTTCTCTTGTGTTACACAAAAGAGCTTTCTACTAAAAACCTAACTAAAGTAATATTTGTCTAAAACAGTACCTAACTTTTATATCCATGGTCTATACTACCTTGCAAACTTATCTATTACACCTACTAAGTACTTCTAGTTTTATTCCCGCAAAGTAGTTTCATACTTGTTCTAGGTAAAGTAAGCAGTAGCGTGCATAGAGTTCCATCGGTGGTCGATGGAACTTGATAGAATTTTAATTCTACCTTTATCTCCTCGTTGGGTTCGATACTCTTACTTATCGAAAAAGGCTACAAATGATCCCCTACACTTGTGGGTTATCAAGACCTTTTTCTAGAGCAGTTGTTGGGGAGAAATTGTGTAGTGGTTGATATTCTCGTGTGTGCTTGTTTGCTCTATCACTAAGTAAATTTTACTTTCTATTCTAAGTTTTTTTCTATCTTTATTTATGGGTAGGAAACGCAAAATACCAAAAAAATTAGTTGTACTTGCTAACCCCATGGTTGAGGAACCACCCAAAATATACTATACTGATGAAGATTTTTACTTGGATCATCTTTGATCCCTTTGTGCTCACGCCAAAAACCCAACTAACTTAGTTGAGGGAAAATCATTAAATGAGCATGCTTATTATGTGCAACACTGCTTATCTCAAAAAGGTAAACTCTTGTAGCATCAAATTAATACTTTGTGTTGTTATGCTTGGAATTTATGTGAATTACATGATTTTACTTGTTGCTCTAAAGACACTAAAAAACACCTTCCCTATGAATATGTGTTCGATGATAATGACATATTATCTTCTTATGCCAATGATGCCTATTGTTATTATGGTGTTGAACAAATTGAAGAATTTGCCGATTTTAAGGGTGCTTATGAAATTGCTACTTTGATTGAAAAGTATGATGCTACTCTTTACAAATCTAAAATTTTTTGCGTACTTAAATATTGCTATGAAAACTATGCTTCTAATGCTTATGTTAAAGCACTTATTGAAAGAATGTTTGTTGCCTTGTAAGAGAATAATATTTTGCACGAATCTATGGAAGAAGAAATTGCTGAAATTGTGAGCTCATTAGAGGAAAAAGATGAGGAGGAGAGTGAAGAAAAAAAGGGGGAAGAGCGGATTAGCTACCCATGCCCACCTTCTAATGAGAGTAACTCTTCAAATCATACATTGTTTAATTCCCCTTCATGCTTACCGAAGGATGAATGCTATGATCCCTTGGATTCGTTTGAAATATCCCTTTTTGATGAACTTGATGCTTGATATGCTTGTGTCCATCATACCAATATGAATTATGCTTATGGAGATGAACTTTCTATAGTTACTCATGTTAAGCACAAAATTTTGGCTATTGCACCCACACATGATAGTCCTATTATCCTTTTGAATTCTCCCAACTACACTATATCGGAGAAGTTTGCACTTATCAGGGATTATGTTGATTGGTTGTGTTTTGCTATTACACATGATGATTTTTATGAATATAATATGCATGTGCTTGCTGCTCCTCCTTGCAACTATTATGAGAGAGGAACCAAATCTTCACCTATCTATGTTTCCAATACGATAAAATTGCAAGAAATTAATTATGCTATGTATTGGCCTTTACTTTGTATGACTGAATTGTTCTTTTATGACATATCAATGCATAGTAAGAGATTTAAACTTTGTTGTCACGTGATATATATCACTTTGTGCTCATTACTTAAGTACAAATCATTGTTAATTAAAATTGGCTTTGATATGCCTTTGGATCCGGGTGGATCAATTACTTGAGCACTATATGCCTAGCTTAATGTCTTTAAAGAAAGCGCTTACAGAGAGACAACCCAGAAGTTTTAGAGAGTAATTTATTTATTTTGTGTGCTTTTAAAATAATTAAAAACAAAAAAATAAAGTGGGGAACCTAAAACTTTTTTAAAAAGAAAAGTGAAAGTGAGAAGGACGAGCACCGTTGAAGTGGAGGCTAACCTTGAACTTTGTTCATGCCCATGGAAACTTTGTGAATCTTGATTACAACAATGTTTCAAAAAATATAATTATACCCTTTTAAAAATCCATTGTATTATAAAAATAATGTGCAAATATTTACCTTTAGGATGTTTAAATTACTTGTTTGATTTGTGTTGTGTAAAAATAGAAATTTCGACTGTAGTGTTTGATTTTTCCTATTTTACTAGAACATAAAAAAAATGAAATGTTTAAACATTACTAGTATACAAATGTTTTACCACTTACTATTTTTTCAAAAAAATTGGGGTTACAAAAGTATACGTTTCATCCGCATATTTACAAAGTGTCCTATTTTTCACAGATTGATGTTATAGTTGCTTTATGTGCTTATGTTTGAATTCATGTTGAGCCCCCATTGACATGGGAGCCATAGGGTTGTGATACCACATGGTAGGTAATGTTTTATCATAATTATACAATAATTTTATGGAAGGACATGATGAGATTTGATGTTATATGAACTAACCTCTCTAATGAAAGTTCTGTTAAATTTTGTGTGGATGAAGTGTTCAAAGATCGAGGGGGTATCAATATGTGAATAATAAGGAGAGACAAGAGTTCAAGATTGGGTATGCCCAAGGAGAGTCAAGCGTCTAAGCTTGGGGATGCCCCAGAAGGCAACCCATCTTTCTTCTTCAACAATTATCGGTATGTGTCGGTTTTTGTTTTGCTCACATGATATGCGTACATTCTTGGAGCATCATGTGCCTTTTATTTTACTTTCATCTATGAACCATGCTCATATGGGAAATTCCATGGTTGATTTATGGAATGCTATTTGTACTTCACTTGTACCTTTTGAGTATGGCTTTATAGAATGCTTCATGTTCTTCACTTTTATCATTTGAAGTTGGATGCCTGTTTCTCTACATATAGAGAATTTTTATTTGCAAAATACTCTTTTGCTTCACCTATATCTATTAGAGCGTGGTATATTTTAGAAAGAGTTAAAGTCGCATGGTTCAGTTATACCTATTTCGAGAGTCAACACGAATTATACATTTACATGGTTAGTCATAAAATCTCACATAAAACTTGTAGATCACTAAATATGATATGTTTGATTCCCTGCAATAGTTTTGCAACATTAAGATAGTAATATGTGAGTGCACTAGTGGATGATTGTGGATTATTAAGAATATTTATGTGAAGGTTTGTGATTCCATAAGCATGCACGTCTAGTCTCTAGTTATGCGATGAAGATTGGAGCATAATTTATCCTTGATTGGAATCCTCTGTGTTGTTGTAATTGGGGGCATGCGATGGTTAACTCCTACCCAACTCCTCCCTAGGGGCATGCAAGTAGTGCTTTGCTTCGAGAGAGCCCATAAAATCTTGCTATAAGTATGTGTGTTCTTTATGACTAATGTAAATCCATGGATATACGCACTCTCACCTCCACATATTTGCTAGCCTCTTTGGTACTGTGCATTGCCCATTCTCACCTTGAGGATCAGGGAAACTTTCACCGGTGCATCCAAACCCCATGACATATATATCTTCCCCAAAACAGCCACCATACCTACCTATCATGGCATTTTCATAGCCATTCTGAGATATATTTCCATGAACTTCCATCATCATCATATACATGACTTCAGCATTCATTATCATATTTCTTCGCATGATCGTAAGATATCTAGCATGATATTTCCATGGCTTGTCCATTTTTTATATCTTTTGCTACGCTAGATCATTGCACATCCTGGTACACTGCCAGAGGCATTCATATTGAGTCATATTATTTCAAAGGTTTTCATATCGACTTGTAAGTAATTAAAAGTGTGATGATCATCATTATTAGAGCATCGTCCAAGTGAGGAAAGTATGATGCAGACTATGATTCCCCTACAAGTCGGGATGAGATTCCGGACGAAAAATGAAAAAAAGGGGAGGCAAAATGAGCCCACCACAAAAAATGGGGGAGGTGAAACAAAGAAAAAAAGAGCCCACCATGAATATATATATATAATAAAATAAATAAATGAGAGAAAAAGAGAGAAGGGACTTTTCTACTATCCTTTACCACACTTGTGCCTCAAAGGGGCACCACGTTCTTCATATAGAGAGTCTGTTGTTTTGTCACTTCCATATGCTAGTGGGAATTTTTCATTATAGGACTTGGCTTGTATATTCCATTGATGGGCTTCCTAAAATGCCTGAGGTATTGATGAGAAATCAAGTTAGATGCACACCCACTTAGCTTCAATTGAGCTTTCATACACTTGTAGCTCTAGTGCATTTGTTGCATGGCAATCCCTACTCCTCACATTGATATCTATTGATGGGCATCTTCATACCCATTGATACGCCTAGTTGATGAGAGACTTTCTTCTCCACTTTCACCCCTTTGAAACCTACCACCATATTTTATGCCACCTTTCTGCTATATCCATGGTTCACGCTCATATATTGAGTGAGTAATAAAAAGCTGAAGCACATTAAAAAGTATGATCCAATTGTTTGGTTTGACACCGGGGTGCTCATGATTTATACCTTATGCTGGGAAGACCAAGCATGCCAGGCTATATGATTTTGGAGGGATAGCACTATTTAGCATTGTTGTTTTGAAAGGACATAATTGTTTGCTATTAAACCTGAGTATGGATGTCTTCTTGTCAAATGATATACTATTTCCCTGAATCACTTGTATCTTAATATTCATGCCACGATTAAACATTTGTTCAAGATTATGTTAGCTAGCATTCCACATAAAAAATTATCTTTTTATCATTCACCTACTCGACGAGGATCAGGAATTAAACTTGGGGATGTTGATACTTCTCCATCATATCTACCAATTTTGATTCTTTCATGCCAATGTTCTACAATTTTCATATACTTTTGGCAACCTTTTGTATTATTTTTGACTAACTTACTTATCCAGTGCCTAATGTCAGTTCGTGTTTTTTGTGTGTTTTTGTTTCACAGAAATTCTATATCAAATTAAGTCCAAACACGATAATAATTTACGTAGATTTTTTGGAATATATGTGAATTTTTGGAAGAAGAATCAACAAAACACGGTGCCCGAGGGATGCACAAGCCAACAAGGCGTGCCGAGGAATGTAGCGCGTCTTTGTGGCTTGTGGCTCCCCCTAAAGTTGGTTGGGGCCCTACTTTCACCGCAATAAATATATTTTCGTGATAAAAATCCCCTTAAAATTTCAGCATGATCGGAGTTAAATATCTATGGATATTTAAGAAATGATGAAGAGCCACAAATCAAACGCGAAAAGAGAAGAGAAACACAGAGAGTTCCAATATCAGAGGGTTTGCTGTCCTCCGGAAGCGATAGAGGCCATGGACCAGAGGGGAAACCCTCCTCCCACCTATGGAGGGGGGCAAGGAAGAATAAGAAGGATGGGGCTCTCTCCCCCACTCTCCCGGTGGCACCGGAGCGCCGCCGGGGCAACCATCGTGACGGTGATCTACACCAACAACTTCGCCGCCATCACCACCAACTCTCTCCCCCTCTATACAATGATGTAAATCCTCTTCTCCCCACTGCAATCTGTACTTAAACATGCTGATTAATGCTATATATTATTATCCAATGATGTGTGGCTATCATGTGATGTTCGAGTAGATCTATTTTGTCCTAGGGGTTAACTATGGTATGATGTTATTGATATGAGTTGTATGTTGATATGGTTTTGTCCTAAGGTGCCCTCCGTGATGCACACACATTAAGGATTCACGCTAGAGGGTTTGGAATATGTTCAGGGTCCACTTATAGTAGGTAGCTAGAGTGACAGAAGCTTACACCCGAGTAAGGTAGTTGTTTGCGTATGGGAGTAAAGAGGACTTGATTTTTAATGCTATGGTTGGGTTTACCTTAATGATTTCTAGCAATTGCGGATGCTTGCTAGAGGTCCAATCATGAGTGCATATGATCCAAGTACGGAAAGTGTGTTAGTGTATGGCTCTCCCTCATTGCATATGACAAGTATCTATCATGTTATATTCATTTGTCTGTGACAATATTTCTCTTGCGTTACACAAAAAAAACTTTCTACTAAACAACTAACTAAATTAATATTTGTCTAACAAAATACCTAAATTTTATTTCCACAATATTTATTACCTTGTAAACCTATCTATTACGCCTACTAAGTACTTCTAGTTTTATTCCCGCAAAGTAGTTTCATACTTGTTCTACGTAAATTAAGCATTAGCGTGCGTAGAGTTGTATCGGTGGTTGATAGAACTTGAGAGAATACTAATTCTACCTTTATATCCTCATTTGGTTCGACACTCTTATTTATCAAAAAGGCTACAAACGATCCCATACACTTGTGGGTTATCAATAACCTTCAGGTACGGAAGGCAATTCGTATTTATTGGGAGTGTGAGGTGTAGTAGGTGATTCGAAATCTTCATCAGTTTCTGCATTTTTTCGTTCTTTAGGTTTAGTGGTATGTGCATCAAGTAATTCATTTAGTAGCACAATTTCAGTTTCATCAAATATAGAAGTAGCATCATCATTAATTTCAGAAGTGGCATCATCATGTTCATGCGATATATCAGAACGAGCGACACGCGGTGGTGTAATAAGTTGATTCAAAATAGTAGGTTAATCAAAAGCAAAGGTAGATAATAGTTCCTTACCTCCTCTCGTACCAGAGGAGATGATCTTCATTCGAGTATCTTTCAGATTCTTCATACTATCAATTAGATATCTCACATTGCACCATGAATCTTGGTGTTTTGTGTGACTTGTGGTCGTGGTAAGGCCGTTATTTCTGCACTGCATACTCTTGTAGCCATATCTTCATATCTAGCATTGAGTTAAACACAAGCCCTGGATATATCAAAGGCTTCGATCTTGGATTTATCTTCTCCTCTTCGCCTACCTGATTCCTTGGCGCAACTAACGGCTCCATATCGCACATACCTTGGTCTTCTACAACTTCTAGGTCGGTGCCGCTTAAATCTATAAACTCATTGTGCTCATGTCTGTGTTGTATATGGTTTAGAAGAGTATCTTTGCAACAAGATGAACTCGTATTCGTCGGCCAGACCTTCGTCATCAGAGTCCTCTGCGTGTGCCCTCTGGTATTCCCACCAGTCTTCCTCCTCCTTTTAGGAAGCAACATAACATGCGTTGTTAAGTTCATCAGATGCAAAAGTTGCTTGCTAGGCGTGAAAATCCATTAAGATTTCAATAACCGGAAGCTCCCGGGCCATTGTTTCCAAACACGGCACCACCTCTATATCATCTCCATCCAAATCTACATCCACCTCCTCAATAACCTATTCTACCTTAGGGGCAATTGTAGGATCCTTATTTTGTCTAGAGGGAGCGGTGATTAGACTACTTGACCAAATAAAAAACTTAGCCCTTTTCCAATTTTAGTTGTGGGCTAGTTTTAGCAATTATGACTAGTCAATTTCACCCTACACACGCATATCTAAGAGTATAGCAGCAGAAAGCAAAGACATGCAAATGTAATGTAGAGGGTAGGGAAGGAAGATCAAATATAAAGGTTGACATGGCGAGTTTTTGGCATGGTTCCGATAGGTGGCGTTATGTATGTCCACTTTAGTGGAGACTTCAACCCACAGAGGGTAATGGCTGCGGGAGTCCATGGAGGGCTCCACACACAAGGGGTCCACAAAGAAGCGGCCTTGTCTATTCCACCATTGTCGTGGAACAACACGAACACCTACGGAACCTACGGGCTCCTGACGGTTCAGCGGGGGAGGCGGATGCGCGAAGGGCATACCTAAGGATCGGGGCACAATCATTTTACCCAGGTTCGAGCCGCTCAGAGGCGTAAAACCCTACTCTTGCTTTGTGTTAGTGATGTAGAGGTAATCGGATGCTTAGTGTCAATCGTCCAACTGGCTAACCTCCCCAAATGCATGCCCAGGGCCTCCTTTTATAGGTGGAAGGGGACTCCCTCACGGGCTGCATAGGCTTTTCACGAGATGCACAGAAGCACGGTGCACCCACAAGTTGTATAGTAAGCTACAGCGGTTCTAGCGTCTTAGCAGACGCATTAATGGCTTAGTCAGGTGCCCCAGAGATGGGACAAGCGTGCGTCCAATTGTCACTGTGCCCCCCAGGTTTCGCTCGACACGCGTCGATCGGAACAACACGTATCAAGTGGCTAGGGGGTAGCTGGCCGTTGCGCTAGCACACTACGCTTTGGGACCCAGTCGGGCTTGATGTGCGTTGGAGCGTTGGTAGCTCCCCGGCCAAGGAGCTTGTCGGGGTCCTGCTGCCTTCCTCCCGGTGAAGGGGCTTGCCGGGGTCTTGCGTCTGGTCATTGGTCTTCAGGCTCGGGGGCCTTCAAAGTAACCTTGGCGTGGCACTTTGGGAAAGTGCTCTTGCCGGGGTCGTCCTGTCAGGGGCTTTGCTAGCCCCTGCTCTGGTTTCCGCTGGTTCTTTGCCAGCCTCCCCCGGCAGAACTGGCTTGCCGGGGTTGGAGCCTTGCCATGTGCCTGAGAGGTTCTTGTGGGCTTCGCCCCTGCCCCTTGTTGCCCCTGGCAAGGCCCGCCGAGGGCTACCACTGCCCGTGCACAAGTCAGGGTTACTAATGGACCCATTCTTTAGTGCACCAACGGGAGCCCCCGGGCCTGGGCCATACACGCGCGCGAGGCGTTGTTGGGCTAGGCCCAAACAATGCACGTGCACGTGCGGTTGAGACTCATGGCCTAGTTAGGGCTTCAGCTTCACCTGCCAATTTTTTTGTTACACGCTCTTGAATGCGCGTTGTGGGAGTCGTCTCGGGGTGGCCGAGTAACCTGCATGGGGGCGGGCCTACCACGATTGTCCGTTTCCGCCATGCATGCAACATGCACAACTATGGCTAGGCATGCGTCGTCCTGTTCTTAAAGTTTTGTCGAACGCCGCACCCCTGATTGGAGGAGTGGGGCGGCCGCCTGCTCGCCCGTGATCGTGGGCGAGTGGATTGGTGGGAGTGGGAGGTGGCTCTTGGAAGTGGGAAAGGGCCAGCTTTGCATCCCGCCCTATAAATATGCGGGATTGTAGGAGGTGACACTCATCCTTCTCCCTAGAGCATCTCCATCCAACTCCCATTCTTCATCTCTGGCTTGAGTAGTTCTGGCCCTCGACGATGACCAGGGGAAGAGGGCGGCCTCCGCTCTGTGCCTCAAAAACCAGGGGGCTCGCTCGGGACATGCCACCGCTTCAGCCGCAGATGCAGAAGGTGGCCCGAGCGCCCGAGGCGGAGGAGGAGCGAGGGGTCGCGGTCACCGCGGCAGTCGTGGACGGGGGAGACGGGGCGCTTCTCCAGCACCTCCGTCGCCGGTGCTAACTTCTTCGTTAGCGGAGGGCCATGCAGACGGGGCATCATTGGAATTTGTCGTATAGTTGCACGGTCCTCCCCGAGGCCATAGTCACTTCCCTCGCTGCTTTGCTAGGGCAATGGAGGTTGACAAGCCTCCTGTATTGTGGCTATGGGTGCATGGATGCTCACACGGTACCATGCGGGTAGACATGGAGTACCCGAAGCGCCACGCCATGCTCCTTGGGTGTGCCTGGTAGACCTTCGCCCGTGCCCATGGCCTCGTAGACGGGCATGTCCTCCGCTTCAAAATTGTGGAGGCCGACATGCTCTCCGTCAAGTTTTATGGGCGCTAAGGCACGCGTCTTGGCTGTTGCAAAGACAGTTCAAGCGGTGCAGAATGCTCCTCCTCGAGCGACAGTGATGAGGAGGACAGTGATGGTGATGGCGGTGGAGACGAGTCAGGATCTCGGGGCGTCAAGTCAGAGCACGATACCCCGAGCTCAGACTAACCGTCGTCCGCACCATCACGGTCAGCTCACCCCTCTCCCCCATCCCTGTGGGATTAGTCTGTCGGGAGCCCCAATGCTGCCTCATATTCCAGGAGGAGGCCCGCTCGTGGGCCCCGACTTTTTCATCCCTTCAGGTTGTCCTGTCCTCTACAGCAGGTGCAGAGAGACCCGGTTGGGCCTGTTGAGGGCCCCCCTGCTCTTTGTCTTCTTGTAGCCACCATCCCTCGTCAAAGACAATAGCATCCTTAGTTAGAGCAATGGTGATTATTTATGTAATATCTCATATTATCATGAATGAGAATGTAAGCTATTTTCCATGTTTGTTTGTCCCCATACGGTAAAAGGAAGTTCCTACGCTAATCTAGGGTCTTGTCGGAGAAAACAACCCTTGCCGAGAACGCTTAGAGGATGGGTCATTTATAATCAGTTGAGGGTGCTGCTACCGGCAAGCCACCTTGGCGCGACCGACCTTGCCCGCGCATATAGCCCCGCCATAAGCGCTCGAAGGAGTGGATCTTGGGCAGCTTGTCGGGGGCGTAGCCTCCGACAAGGTATCGCGACAAGGCCCCCTTCCGTGACAAATTCCTAGTACCGAGAAGGTCGAAAATTCTCAGGGAAAGGAAATGCTTTGTCGGGACCTTTGCCGGCGCGGTTGCCCTGCCGTGGGTGCTTTGAGGAGTAGATCCTTAGCGACCTGCTGGAGGTGCCGCCGCCGCCAAGGTTTCCTCAGCGTAACGGATGTCGCCTCTTAGGTTGCTAAGTGGGGCTCGAAGCAAAACAAGGGCATGCCCGACTACGCCAAGTTCCCCTCGTGGCAAGTCTCGGAAATTGGTTCTCCCATCCTTGCCGGAGGTTAGCGTAACACATATCTATGCATACCAATGTATAAAAAGATCAGTAAGAACTGCGTAACGCTTAACTTTTCACTTATGTTGAGCACAAGATTGAGCTCGTCTCTGCATGAAGGTGCATATGTCCTGCAGACAAGACTTGCGCAAAGGGAAGGTTGCTGGGAGCCCCGGGCATCCGAGCTTCATGGTTCACCGGCAAGAATGTTGTTGGCTGCACGCGGTCAAGGCGGCGCTGGACCTCCCTCGGAGTGACAGTCCCCGACAAGGAGCTATCGTCTCGCCTGGGGTGGTCTCCCTTGCGCCCTCGACGGCAGTCCATGCTCCTAGGGGCGAGCTTGCTGGAACGAGTGTCTGGGGTCTAGCCGGAGCCCCTGGCACGTCCTCGACAACAGCGCATCCCCCCGGAGGGGTGCGCTCGTCGGAGAAGGTGCCGGGAGTCCTACCAGAGCTCCCGGCACATAAGCTCGACAGCAGCACGACACCCTGGAGGAGGTGTCTTCGCCAGAGTGCGTGGAGTCCCAGGGGCCCTCCTCCCCTGGTCTTCGCCCGAGCCTTCATAGTTTTCTGGGATCTCTAGCTTGAACGGGCGGAAGCTGGGCCACTGCACACACCACAGCTTTCGAGTAAACGCTGGGCAGCCCACCTCGTAAGGCAGGTCGCCACGGTACTAGGGTGCAGGTGCGCCGACAGTGGTCCAAGCGCGCTTATCTGACTGATAGCTGCTACCCCACAAACAACAGTGCCAGAAAATGACACGTTGACGGAGGCTGGGCTTGCATTGGTTTTTCCCTTGAAGAGGAAAGGGTGATGCAGCAAAGGAGCAGTAAGTATTTCCCTCAGTTTGAAAACCAAGGTATCGATCCAGAAGGAGGGTCTCGTCAAGTCCAAAGTACCTGCGCAAACACACACAAGCTTGCACCCAACGCTTCAAAGGGGTTGTCAATCCCTTCAAGATTGTTTGCAAAGTGAGATCTGAAGGCGGAAAGTGCAACGAAGTAAAAAGTGTAAGGCTAAAAATATGGTGTGGAGTAGACCCTGGGAGCCATAGTGTACACTAAAGGCTTCTCTCAAAGTAGCAAGTATTACACTGGGTGAACAAATTACTGTCGAGCAATTGATAGAACCGCGCAAAGTCATGATGATATCTAAGGCAATGATCATACATATAGGCATCACGTCCGAGACAAGTAGACCGATACTTTCTACATCTACTACTATTACTCCACACATCGACCGCTATCCAGCATGCATCTAGTGTATTGAGTTCATGACGAGCAGAGTAACGCCTTAAGCAAGATGACATAATGTAGAGGGATAATCTCAAACCAATGATGAAAACCCCATCTTTTTACCCTTGATGGCAACAACATGATGCGTGCCTCGCTACCCCTTCTATCACTGGGTGAGGTCACCGCACGGTATGAACCCAAAACCAAGCACTTCTCCCATTGCAAGAATCATAGATCTAGTTGGCTAGACAAAACCCACAACTCGAAAAGAATTACAAGGATATGAAATCATGCATAAAAGGGATCAGAAGAAACTCAAATAAGATTCATAGATATTCTGATCATAAATCCACAATTCATCGGATCTCAACAAACACACCGCAAAAGAAGATTACATCGGATAGATCTCCATGAAGATCAAGGAGAACTTTGTATTGAAGATCCAAGAGAGAGAAGTCATCTAGTTACTAGCTATGGACCCGTAGGTCTATGGGGAACTACTCACACATCATCGGAGAGGTCATGGTGTTGATGAAGAAGCCCTCCGTGTCCGAATCCCCCCTCCGGCAGGGCACCAGAACGTGCCCCAGATGGGATCTTGCGGAGACAGAAGCTTGTTGCGGCGGAAAAGTACTTTCGATGATCTCCTAGATTTGGGGATTTTTATGGATTTTATAGGCGCAACTCCTAGGTCAGGGGACGCTCAGGGGGCCCACAAGCCTGGATGGTGCGGCCTCCCCCCTGGCCGCGGGGTGGGGCTTGTGGGGCCCTTGAGGCTCCCCTGCCTTGGCTCCCAAGCTTCCCGATCTTTTTCCGTTCCAGAAAAATCTTTTCGGCGATTTTCTTCCGTTTGGACTCCGTTTCAAAATCTCCTCTGAAAGGGGTCAAAAACATGGAAAAAACAGGAACTGGCACTTGGCACTGAGTTAATAAGTTAGTCCCAAAAAATATATAAAAGACATGCATAACATCCAAAGTTTGACAAGATAATAGCATGAAACCATCAAAAATTATAGATACATTGGAGACGTATCAAGCATCCCCAAGCTTAACTCCTGCTCGTCCTCGAGTAGGGAAGTGATAAAGAGCGATATTTTGATGTGGAATGCTACCTAGCATAGTTGTCCTTTGCAACTTCTTTCACGTGGCATGAATGTTCAGATTCTTAAGATTCAAAACAATAGTTTGCTATTGGCATGAAAACAATAATACTTCAAGCAAACTAGCAGAGTAATCATGAACTTTCAAAATAACAAGGCCAATGAAAGTTATCCCTACAAAATCATATAGTCTGGCTATGCTCCATCATCCTCACACAACTAATGTAAATCATGCACAACCCCGGAATTGGCCAAGTAATTGTTTTCGCACTCTTACTTTCTCAAACTTCTTATAACTATCACGCAATACATGAGCGTGAGCCATGGATATAGCACTATAGGTGCAATAGAGTGTGGTGGTGGTTGTGAGACAAAAAGGAGGAGATGTCACATTGACTCGGCGTATCAATAGGCTATGGAGATTCCCATTAATAGATATCAATGCGAATGAGTAGGGATTGCCATACAAGAGATGCACTAGAGTTATAAGTATGTGAAAGCTCAAAAGGAAAACTAGTGGGTGTGCATCCAACTAGCTTGCTCACGAAGACCTAGGGCAATTTTGAGGAAGCCCATCATTGGAATATACAAGCCAAGTTATATAATGAAGATTCCCACTAGCATATGGTAGTGACAAAGCAAAAAGCTCTCAATCATCAAGAACATGGTGCTATCATGAAGCACAAGTGTGGAAAAAGATAGTAGCGTTGTCCCTTCTCTCTTTTTCTCTCTCTTTTTTCATTTGGTCTCTTAGGCCTCTCTCTTTTTTCTTTTCTTTTCTCCTTTTTTTGTTTTTGGGCTCTTTGGCCTCTTTTTTTTATTTCCTCACATGGGACAATGCTCTAATAATGATGATCATCACACTTTTATTTACTCACAGCTCAAAGATCACAATGATGATGAGTCCATAGGAAATGCCTCCAGCAGTGTGCCGGGATGTGCAACGATCTAGCATGGCGTATGACGTTGAAACATCTGGCTAGCTATCTTACGATCATGCAATGGCAATATGAGAGTGACGGCACAAGTCATGATACAGAACAGTGGGAGTTGCATGGCAATATATCTCGGAATGGCTATGAAAATGCCATAGTAGGTAGATATGGTGGCTGTTTTGCAGAAGGAATTTGGTGGGTTTGTGCAACGGTGAGAATTGCGTGGCACTAGAGAGGCTAGCAAGGGTGGAAGGTGAAAGTGCATCTATACCATGGGCTCACATTAGTCATGAAGAACTCACATACTTATTGCAAAAGTTTTTATTAGAAATTGAAACAAAGTGCTAAACGCATACTCCGAGGGGAAGGGTTGGTAGGTCTAAACCATCGTGCGATCCCGACCTCAACACAAAGGATGACAATCAATAGATCAATTATGCTCCCACTTCCTAACATAGCGGTTCACCATACGTGCCTGCTACGGGAATCACTAACTTCAACACAAGTATTTCTAGATTCACAACACCCTACTAACATGACTTTTAATATTACTACATCCATGTCTCAGAACTATTTGAGAGGAATCAAAACTTCTCTTTCTACTCAATGCACATGAAGATGGAGGTTTTTGCATCCTCTTTGGGTACCTATCACATTTGGAACTACTTTCATAGCATAAGCCAACTACCAAATCACGCACCGCCGTGCTCTAAAAGATATAAGTGAAGCACATAGAGCAAAAGTATCTAGCTCAAAAGATATAAGTGAAGCACTATGAGCATTCTAGCAAAATCACGATGAGTGCATGTCTCTCTCTCTCTCAAAAAGGCGTGCAGCAAGGATTATTGTGACACAACAAAAGGAAAATACTCCTACAATACAATACGCTCCAAGCAAAAACACATATCATGTGGTGAATAAAAATATAGCTTCAAGTAATGTTACCGATGGATTGAAGATGAAAGAGGGGATGCCTTCCTGGGGCATCCCCAAGCTTAGGCTTTTTTGTGTCCTTAAATTCGGCTTAGGATGCCTTGGGCATCCCCAAGATTGAGCTCTTTCCACTCCTTATCTCTTTGTTCATGAGAAGATCACCCAAAACTTGAAAACTTCACAACACAAAACTTACACAGAAACTCATGATAACATTAGCACAAGAAAACAAACTACCACTTCTTTTGGTACTGTATAAAACTTGAATTCTATCTATATTGATGATGGTCTACCGTATTCTAACTTTTCCATGGCTAGTACCCCCCGATACTAACCATAGTTTCATCAAAACAAGCAACCAACTCAACAAAAACAGAATCTGTCAAAAACAGACCAGTCTGTAGCAATCTGTATACTTCGTATACTTCTGGTACCTCAAAAAATATGAAAAAATACGACGGTCTGGGAAAAAAGCATATCAATCAGAAGCAAACAGAACCAACTCAAAAGCGCTTTCTGAATAAAAATGAGAAGTCATCTCGTGAGCGAAAAGTTTCTGTCTTTTTCCACCAGGATCAAACAACCATTACCAAGACTAGTCATAAAGGCTTTGCTTGGCTCAAACACAAAAAGAAACACAAAAAGCACAATCACAACAGAATTATGAAAGTGTGGACGCAACAAAACAGAAAGAAAAATATAAATTCATTGGGTTGCCTCCCAACAAGCGCTATTGTTTAACGCCCTTAGCTAGGCATAAAAGCGATAGAATCATGTATCGTCGTCTTTGGTGCTCAACCATAAGTGGCCCTCATCATGGATTCATAAGGCAATCTTATTTTCTTTCTAGGAAACTGTTCGATGCCCTTCCTTAAAGGAAATTGAAATCTAATATTCCCTTTCTTCATATCGATGATAGCATCGATAGTCCTCAGGAAAGGTCTACCAAGAATAATAGGGCATGTAGGATTGCAATCAATGTCAAGCACAATGAAATCCACGGGTACATAGTTCCTATTTGCAATAATAAGAACATCATTGATCCTTCCCATGGGTTTCTTGACAGTAGAATCAGCAAGATGCAAATTAAGAGAACACTCTTCAATCTCATTAAAACCCAGAACATCACACAAAGACTTTGGAATCGCAGAAACACTAGCACCCAAATCACACAAAGCATTGCATTCATAGTTTATGATTTTGATTTTGATAGTAGGTTCCCACTCATCATGAAGCTTTCTAGGCATAGAGACTTCCAATTCAAGTTTCTCTTCAAGAGATTTCATCATAGCTTTGACGATATGATCGGTAAAGGCCTTGTTTTGGCTATAAGCGTGTGGAGAATTTAACATGGATTGCATCAAGGAGATGCATTCAATCAAGGAGCAACTATCATAATTGAATTCCTTAAAACCCACAGTAGTAATTTCATTACTACTCAAAGTTTTAACGTCTTCTACTCCACTTTCAATGCTTTTAGCATCAAGATAGATGGACTCCAAATCATTGGGGCACTTTTCAACCAAAGTGGATTCATATCCAGCCCCAAAATCATTATGTTTGACACAAGAAAACAAAGATTCAATGGGAGTCACACCAAGCACTTTAAGATCTTCGTGATTCTCATCACGAGAACACGCCTTTTAAGCCATTCATGTCTGGCATGAATTTGGGCGGTTCTTTCTTGGCTCTCAATCATGGAAACATGCATGGCTTTCAAAGTTTCATCCATGTTGATTTTGGGAGGAGCACATCTAACTTTCAAAGCATCAACGTCACTAGACATTCTATCAACGCTCTTAGCCAAATCGTCAATTTTGAGTAGCTTTTCCTCTATGGACGCATTGAAAATCTTTTGAGAGTTGATGAACTCTTTGATAATACTCTCTAGATCAGAGGGCAATCTATTGTAATTTCCATGAGTATTGTTGTAGGAGTTGCCAAAATTATTAGAGGAGTTACAAGGAAAAGGCCTAGGAACATAGTTTCCTCTAAAAGCATTGTTGTTGCCAAAGTTATTCCTACCAACAAAATTAACATCCAAGCTAGCGTTTCTACTATCAATCAAAGAAGACAAAGGCATATCATTAGGATCCAAAGGAGCACTTCTACTAGCAACCAAATTCATTAACTCATCCATCTTAGCGCTCAACGAGTTAATTTCTTCTATAGCGTGTACCTTCTTACTAGTAGGTGACCTTTCAGTGTGCCACTGAGAGTAGTTCGTCATGATGTTGTCTAACAGCTTTGTGGCCTCCCCTAACGTGATTTCCATGAACGTTCCACCTGAGGCGAAGTCCAAAATATTTCTAGAAGTGAAATTCAAGCCAGCGTAAAAGATTTGTATAATCATCCAAAGACTCAAGCCATGAGTAGGACAATTTCTAATCATTAATTTCATTCTCTCCCAAGATTGCGCAACATGTTCACGATCAAGTTGCTTGAAATTCATGATATCATTACGGAGAGAGATGATCTTAGCCAGCGGAAAATACTTGGATATATAAGCATCTTTGCACTTATCCCAAGAATCGATACTATTTTTGGGCAAAGCGGAAAACCAAGTTTTTGCGTGATCTCGCGACGAGAAAGGAAAAAGCTTCAATTTAATCATGTAATTATCCACATATTTTTTTCTTCTGCATATCGCAAAGCTCAATGAAGGTATTGAGATGGGATGCGGCATCTTCACTAGGAAGGCCAGAGAATTGCTCTTTCATAACAAGATTCAGCAAAGCGGCATTGATTTTGTATGACTCCGCACTAGTGGCGGGAGCAATCGGAGTACTAATAAAATCATTATTATTAGTATTCGAGAAGTCACAAAGTTTGGTATTTCGTTCAGCAAGCAAGCAAGCACACAAGCAAACAAAGAGCAAGTAAGAAAAAGGGTGAACGAAAAGGCGAACGAAAAAGGCAAATTGGTGAAGTGGGGGAGAGGAAAACGAGAGGCATCTGGAAAATAAAGTAAATGCAAGAGATGAGTTTGCGACACCTTCTTGGATGAGTTCTTCACTTGATCTTCCTCCCCGGCAACGGCGCCAGAAATTCTTCTGCTATCCCACAAACAACAGTGACAGAAATTGACACGTTGATGGAGGCTGGGCTTGCATTGGTTTTTCCCTTGAAGAGGAAAGGGTGATGCATTACACGAGCAGTAAATATTTCCCTCAGTTTGAGAACCAAGGTATCGATCCAGAAGGAGGGTCTCGTCAAGTCCAGAGTACGTGCGCAAACACAAACAAGCTTGCACCCAACGCTTCAAAGGGGTTGTCAATCCCTTCAAGATTGTTTGCAAAGTGAGATCTGAAGGCGGAAAGTGCACCGAAGTAAAAAGTGTAGTGTTCACTAGAGGCTTCTCTCAAAGTAGCGAGTATTACGGTGGGTGAAAAAATTACTGTCGAGCAATTGATAGAACCGCGCAAAGTCATGACGATATCTAAGGCAATGATCATACATATAGGCATCACGTCCGAGACAAGTAGACCGATAATTTCTGCATCTACTACTATTACTCCACACATCGACCGCTAGCCAGCATGCATCTAGTGTATTGAGTTCATGACGAACGGAGTAACGCCTTAAGCAAGATGACATGATGTAGAGGGATAATCTCAAACCAATGATGAAAACCCCATCTTTTTACCCTTGATGGCAACAACACGATGCGTGCCTCGCTACCCCTTCTGTCACTGGGTGAGGTCACCGCACGTTATGAACCCAAAACCAAGCACTTCTCCCATTGCAAGAATCATAGATCTAGTTAGCCAGACAAAACCCACAACTCGAAGAGAATTACAAGGATATGAAATCATGCATAAGAGAGATGAGAAGGAACTCCAATAAGATTCATAGATAATCTGATCATAAATCCACAATGCATCGGATCTCCACAAACACACTTCAAAAGAAGATTACATCGTATGGATCTCCATGAAGATCATGGAGAACTTTGTATTGAAGATCCAAGAGAGAAAAGAAGCCATCTAGTTACTAACTATGGACCCGTAAGTCTATGGTGAACTACTCACGCATCATCGGAGATGTCATGGTGTTGATGAAGAAGCCCTCCGTGTCTGAATCCCCCCTCCGGCAGGGCACTAGAACGTGCCCCAGATGGGATCTTGCGGAGACAGAAGCTTGCGGCGACGGAAAGTACTTTCGATGATCTCATGGATTTTTTGGGATTTTTATGGAATTTATAGGCGCAACCCCTAGGTCAGGGGACGCTCAGGGGGCCCACAAGCCTGGATGGCACGGACTCCCCCCTGGCCACGGGGTGAGGCTTGTGAGGCCTCTGAGGTTCCGCTGCCTTGGCTCCCAAGCTTCCCGATCTTCTTCCGTTCCAGAAAAGCTCTTTTCGGGGATTTTCTTCCGTTTGGACTCCGTCTCAAAATCTCCTCTGAAAGGGGTCAAAAACATGGAAAAAACAGGAACTGGCACTTGGCACTGAGTTAATAAGTTAGTCCCAAAAAATATATAAAAGGCATGCATAACATCCAAAGTTTGACAAGATAATAGCATGAAACCATAAAAAATTAGAGATACGTTGGAGACGTATCAATAGCATGTTTGCCTGTTGCGTTCGATCTGTGTGCAGGCGTCTTCCTTTCGCCTTTCCTCGAGGACCCGCCGCTGATCGCGGCAGGTTCATGGATCGGGCAACACTGTTGAGTCGTCGGAGACATTGACCCGCGGAGGCGGCGGGCGCCGCTTCTGCTGATGAGGGGAGTGTACCGTGGTGATCCCGTCCGTGGCCTTTTCGCCATGGATGCGGGTCGACCCGGAGGATGGTTGTCCCGAGGGCCCTCCCTGTTGTGGTCCATCGCTATTTGCATGGGCAATGAGGCTCTGGATCATAGCCCTCTATTCCTCGCGCTTGTTTTCTTCCGAGGAGTAATCCATGAGCATTTGCGCTTTGACCAGCGCTTCTGCCGGCGTAAGCATTGGCGAGATGTGCGAGGGGCGTGAGGTGCTCTTACTCCTAACAGAGTTAGAAGGAGCTCCGTCGCGTTCTCGTGCATGCGCGGCGCTTCCCCCCGCTTCTGGACGTGCGGCGTGACCTCGGGCATCCTGAGAGGGATGCACCGGAGATTTCCCTCGGCGCCGTCGCTCTCTACGCACGGACCGGAACGGTCGCAGCGTGTATGCTTGAGAAGGCGCCTAAGAGGGCGCCCGCGCATCCCCGTAGTTTACTGCACCGCCCGTGGACACCCAGCTCCATCTCCAGAGGCATTGGGGCGGGGACCATCGTCGGGGCCACGGACGGCACGGTTGGCCTGGGTCTGGTCGCCGGAGTGTCGGGGAGGCTCACGACCCCCACTTCCTATGTCCATTCCCGCTTCGTCGCCTGCCTATGTGGTCGCAGGCATATCGGGTGCTGGTGGGTCGGTCGCCGCTGCACCCCTTCTCTTCGGAGGCATATCATTGACGATGTCGAAAACTGGAGCTCCGGACGCTAGGTAAGATTAGCACACCTCCTTCCCCCTACCTGGCACGCCAAAGATGTCGTGGAACAACACGAACACCCATGGAATCTATGGGTCCTTACAGTTCAGCGGGGGAGGTGGATGCACGAAGGGCAGACGTAAGGATCGGGGCACAATCGTTTTACCCAGGTTCGGGCCGCTCGGAGGCGTAAAACCCAACTCCTGCTTCGTGTTAATGATGTAAAGGTGATCGGCAGCTTAGCGTTAATCATCCAACTAGCTAACCTCCCCAAATGCATGCACAGGGCCTCCTTTTATAGGTAGAAGGGAACTCCCACAGAGGCAGCATAGGGTTTTCACGAGATGCACAGTAGCACAGTGCACCCACAAGTTGTATAGTAAGATAAAACGGTTCTGGCATCTTAGCAAACGCATTAATGGCTTTGTCAGGTGCCCCACAAATGGGACAAGCGTGTGTTCCATCATCACTATGCCCCCAGGTTCCGCTCGACACGCGTCGATCGAAACGACACGTATCAAGTGGCTAAGGGGAAGCTTGATGTGCGTTGGAGTGTTGGTAGCTGCCCCAGCAAGGAGCTTGTCGGGGTCCTCCTGCCTTCCTCCCGGCGAAGGGGCTTGCTGGGGCCTTGCTTCTGGTCTTTGGTCTTGGGGCTCATGGGCCTTCAAAGTAACCTTGGTGCGGCACTTTGGGAAATTGCTCTTGCCAGGATCGTCCTGCCCGGGGCTCTACTAGCCCCTGCTCTAGTTTCCACTGGTTCATTGCCAGGCTCTCCCAGTAGAAGGGGCTTGCCGGGGTTGGCGCCTTGTCGTCTGCCAAAGAGGTTCTTGTGGGCTTCGCCCCTGCCCCTTATTGTCCTTGGCAAGGCTCGTCGAGGGCTACCACTGCCCGTGCACAAGTCAGGGGTACTATTGGACCTATTCTTTAGTGGACCAACAATCATGTCTTACGTCCACACACGACTAGCCTCACTCATGGTAGATCTTCATGAAGTAGGCGATCTCCTTGCCCGTATAAACTTCTTGGTTCAACTCCACAACATAAACTAGAAGGCTCCCAAGCGACACCTAACCAATCTAGGAGGCGCCACCCTCCAAAAGGTAATAGATCTGATAGAATGATGAACTCCTTTCTCTCGTGCTTCAAAAGATAGTCTCCTCAACACTCAATAACTCTCTCATAGATTTGGCATGGGTAGGAGAGATTGTTTTTGTGCAAAGAAACTTGGGGAGCCTAGTGATAAAGTTTCAAATGGTTGGATTGGAATCTCTTGATCTCAACACATGAGTAGGTGGCTCTCTCTCAAAGACATGGATCTGGAAAGTGTGTGTGTTCTGAGTGCTTCCTCTGTGAGTGAGAGGAGGTGTAGCGGCATATATAGGCATCCCCCAAAATCCAACCGGTACAACATTATTGCCAAACTCGGTGACACCGAAATGCATCTCGATGGTACCGAGTTGCACTAAATGTGGCAACTTTTGAATTCTTTGTGAGACCGATATATGAATCTCGGTGGTACCGATACAATGACGTAGGGCAGTTTCCATATCTCGATGAGACTGCTTTCAAACTCGGCAATTCCGACTCTTGAGATCTTCGCAAGAGAAAGTTAGTCACATGCTTTCGGTGGTACCGATGTGAAACTTGGTGGTATGGAGAGATTAGGGTTTGGCAAAGGATCTGTCACTCAAAATATCGACAGGGTCGAGTGGGAAAACTTGGTGGCACCGATTTTTGTGTTTTGTATTGGGACAAAGATATTTGTGGGACAATGACTGGATATTTTTGGTGCCTATCTCTAAGCACTTAAGCAACCAACTCATCATAATACCTCACCCCCTTTTATTAGTATTGGCTTTCCTATGGATTCAAAAGTGATTTCTCACAAATATAAAATGTAGAGTCCTCTTTCTTGCAATCCGATTATTTTCCTTGCATCAAGGGGTTTATCTTCACAATCGTTTAGCCAATGCATCTCTCAACTTTTCTGAAATATACTTGGATAAGACCGTTGGTTGAATGATTCATATATTGTTATTAATTACCAAAACCAGCTTAAGGAGCAATTGTGCTTTCAGTCTCCCCCTTTTTGGTAATTGATGACAACATATATATCAAAGCTTCGACAAAAGATATAATCAATCATTAGCTTCGTCGCTTTTGAGAAGTATGTGAAAAGCAAGAGCTCCCCCTAAATTTGTGCATTATTTTAATTTGCGTTTGAATGCAAATGCACAGTCGATTAGGATCATGGGTCACTCTTCCATGTCACATACATCTTGGTGGTGCGCATAAATGATATGAATGAACCATAATGCACATAACACCAAAAAATAAGTGAATGATCGTCATGTAGATAGCTCAAAGGTATAACATAGTAGCATCAACAATCAAAGTGTATGATCAAACATGAAAGTTTAAGTCAGCGAAAAGACCAAAACTTTTGCAAAACCAAACGAGAGCAAATAAAATGCAAAGCTCTCTCTCTCAGCCGTAATTGATCCATACACTTCTCCCCCTTTGGCAACAAATTACCAAAAAGTTCAAATGTCTAGAACTAAGCGTCGCTCTGGGCTCGATCTCCTCTGGTAGCAGTCGATGGAGTGGTCAAGAGAGCGTCGGCAAAGGATTCTGGGGATGTCCCTAGAGATGGAGGCATAGACACTAGAGGTGTAGGAGCTGGAGCTGAAGCTGAAGGTGCTGATGCTTGAGCTGATGAAGTTGGTCTTGCTTTCACCACTGGCACGGCTACTGACCTAGATTGGGTCCTGAACTAAGTGGTCGTGGGAAGAGGCGACTCTTCATCATCACTGCTGGAATGGGGAATCTGCACTGAATCAACTTCATGCTGGAGTTGCTCAACTGTGGTAGTCAACTCCATCACTTTGACATCCAAATCATGGAATTTTGTCTCCACGATCCTCTCAAGGCTCTTCTAGTTTAATAAAATCTCTGAAATACTCTTCTCCATCCCTTGGATGGTGCTGACAAGAAAAGACATATGCTCTGCCGAAGTTCTGAGGTGTGGAGCTGGAGCATCTCTAGCTGCCTCTGCCTCTACTGCCTCACGCGCTGAAACTGAGCTGGGATGGCTGGGGTCGATCACAACTACATTTTCCTCGAACTCTGGCCAAAGTGGAAGGTGTGGACGATCAAGTTGATATGCATGCTTGCCAATCTTGGCATTGATGAGCATCTGAATGTATGGTGCATACCCACAAGATCTCTTCTGATCTGAAGTAGTCCTCCTGTCAGTCTCTACTATCAAGTCCATCACTCTGAACCGGGTGTGGGTGTCTAAGTGGTGCATCATGTTAATGGAATAACCTCTCATCATCTTGTCATATCCTGATTTAGGCATCAAGGTGTGTCTCATAATAGTGTTTGTTGTAGGTATTCCTACTTGCAGAAAATAGACAAAGCCAAATTTATGTGTCTGACGATACAGATGGGGCACTAGATTGTACATCTTTGCCATTGTATTGTGATTCATATTGGATTCTGAGTACACACCCAAATCTCCCTCTTGTGCCTTTGGGGCACCAATGATAGTGGCCCACTCATCTATGGTAGACTCATATCGGTGACTTTCCATTATCCATACTATCCTTCCATTGGGATAAAAATGAGTAATTGAATAAAATGGCATGATCATCTCATCGTTCTAGGCAGTAATCTCTCTGCCAACAAAATCTTCAATGTCAACTAGCCTCAAATTCTCTCTCACATGAGGAAATTGTCCTCATTGGCCTTGATGTAATCCGAGTCAACATATCTCATGTCACTGAATGAAGGACTCTTCTCTAGCAACACTGTCTCGTGGAAATCTTGTTGCTCCTTAGTGTTGAAACGATGATCAATAGTAGTTTTTCTCCTGATCCTTAGTGTTGAAATCTTGTTGCTCCTTAGTGTTTTGTCTTAGGAAAAAGATATTTGTGGGAGAATGACTGAATATTTTGGTGGCTATCTCTAAGCACTTGAGCAAAAAATTCATCATAATACCTCACCGCCTTTTAATAGAATTGGCTTTCCTATGGACTCAAAAGTGATTTCTCACAAATATAAATTGTAGAGTCCTCTTGCTTGCAATCCTATTCCTTTCCTTGCATCAAGGGGTTTCCCTTTGCAATCCTTTAGCCAATGCATCTTTGAACTTTTCTGAAATATACTTGGATAAGATCGTTGGTTCAATGATATATATGTTGTAATTAATCACCAAAACCACCCTAGGGAGAAATTGTGCTTTCAGCAATCCTCTATCTATTTTTGACCAACAAATGAGTCCTTTATGGCGAACCTGCATCATTGTCCTCGTCGCTGCCACCATCTTCTGTCGGACCATTGTTCAGAATAAAATCAGCATGAATAGCATCCTCTATTAGAGGAGGGGTGCTAATTTCTATTGTGGGCTGACTCCAGGTCATAGTATCGTAGATCTCTTAACAGCCTACACACAATGGATGCCTACACCTGACCTACGTCCATGGCCTTCATAGCCTACCAGCGCGCAATTGAGGTCTATATGTGAGAGGTTATGACCTGGCTGGACCACTTCATATATAACAAGGATCTTCATGCAACATTCATCGACCATTTCCTTGTATTTTTCCCAAGCATAGGCCTCCACAAGGGGGGCCAAAGTGCACAACGACCTATGGCATATGCTGGTGTCATACCTTCCTTCCAACATTACTACAGAACTTTATTTCACATCCATCTCTCGCCTCACCTTATCAACAAGTTCACCAATAATTGGATCCTTAGGGAAACACAACACAAGGCTTTTGGTGTTCACAAATTCCACACTAGTGCTGCCAGATTGCATGTTAAGAGCGATGTCGTGATTTAAATGCACTACATTACGATACGCGAGCCTACATAAAAAGCAAAAATAGACAACATTAACCCACGTCAGGTGCATTGGTTGGCACCCCATATTACCTAACAATATGTAATACACGACTGATATACATCCTGCCAAGTTGGTTCATAAGAAGATCACCTACTGCTTTCGGCTGATCTAGCTGATGCCGCATTGTCTCCACTCTTCTACCGATGGGGGATTTGGTGTTGAGGCGGAGGTTGGTAGGACGAGGGATGATACTTGTGATTTGTGTTGGGTTTTCTGTGAAAAGGAACGGGTAATTGCAGTTGTGACAGCCCGAGACCGACGCTCCAGAAGATTCCCCTCTTATTCTGTTGTCGTCGTGGGATTAGATTGTTTGTCGCATTCATCCTCGCATCATTTGCATCAACTGCATTGCATCGGCACTCCGTTGCCGCCAGTTTTCAAAACTTGCATCCGTTATTAGTTGCCAGTTCTCTCTGTTTTGTCGTTGACCGTTTCGAGACCAACCACACACGCACGCACCCGCGGCATCGTTAAAACCTTGTTTTTAAAAGTGTGTATAAAACTTTCTCGAATTGGGATGAAAGTTGGCGTGTGGTCTTAATATAGTGTAGGTAGGCCGCCTGCCAAATTTTGTCGCAATCGGAGTTTGTTTTATACTCGTACCATTAAATATATAGCAGCACTATAGCCGATTTAGTTATCGGACGTTGCGGTGTTTTAAAACTCTATCACGGGACGCACCGTTTCCCTCTTATCCCAACATAGCTCATCTACACAGCCAATAGACCCACCTAGCTACTTCCTCCGTTCGTAGTCATCGAATCGCAATCGAACGGACGAGGTCCACCCCACCATAGCCCAACCCTATAAAAAGAACCACCCCATGGTGGAGCTCTCTCACTCCACTAGGGTTACCCCCTAGCCATTTTTATATACACCCCCTAGAAAAACCGCACCTGCTAGCTCCACCTCCTCTCTCCCCAAAATCCAATCTCAGGTCGGATCTTGACCATTGGATATCCATCCAAAGGCCTAGATTTGCCCAGTTTCCCCACCTACCGGACACGTCCGCGTCACCAATCGGACATGTCCGACGACCAAAGCCAGAGCAGAGGCTCCTGCAACTCTTTCGATATGCACCGAGAAGCTCACTCCGTAGCCTCCAGCTCTTCAGCCGAATACCGAGGGTCGCCGGAGCATCGCCGAACGAGGCTAGTGCCCCTGGTCTTCCTCTCTCCTTCCTTATCTACCTCCTCCTCTCTCTAATCTCCTCTCTCCCTCGTGTGTCCATGCCAGGGAGCCGGAGATCGCCATCCATGGAGCCCTTGCTCACTGCCAGCCATTCCGCCGCCGGGAATGGACCCCTCGGTCCCAGATCCGGCCACTTCTGAGGGCCGTTGTCGCACGAGCTGCCCCAGCCGCGTGCAGCGCCGCCCACGTCGGATCCCCGCATCCTGGCCGCTGCCATGGCTCCCGCCCGGGAGGACGAGCAAGCGCAGCGCCTCCTACTCGTTGCAACCATGCATGGGCTGCGTGATCCACCCCAGTCTAGCCGAAGTCAGCGCCAGGCCAAGCAGCCAGGCCAGCTGGCCCAGCCAGCGCTCACCAGGCCGGCCTCCTGAGCCACCATCGTCTAGGCCGCAACGAGCGAGATGAGCACCCCCAGTTGTGCCTATCCCCCGCCCCCGGCGCATTATAGTTTCTTGTGCCCATGGCCAGATTCGGCGTGTAGCAGATTTCGGCCAGTTTAGTTTAGTTTTTTAGGTTTGCGAATTTATTAATTTCTGAAAACTTGCATATTTTTAAAACTTGTGTAGCTTTTAATCCGTACATCGGATTGCAGTAAGTCATAGATGTAGAACGTGTAGAATTTCGTGTAGATTATTATTTTCCAGCTTTCATGCATAATTAAAATTATTAGACATATTGTTTGCATTGGTTTGCATGACAACGTGTTAAAATCGGTTTAGTCTGTAGTTAATTAATCGTAGCTCCGTTGGAGATGAGACATATATGTAAATGGACTAGAATGACAAGTAGAAAAATGTGAACCACTTTGTTTTGCTATTTAACAAACTTAAAATACGTTTAGGATATATCTGGACAGATTACAAAGTTAACACATGGGGTCAGTTCGGAGATGCTATATGTCGTTTCCGACCTCACTTAAAATGCTTAGATTGGTAGTTCATTTCTGCTTCACCCCTTTCCATGTTTAAACAACATTTAATATTGGCGTGTACCTAAACGAGAGTGAACTAAATATTTGAATGTGGAGTTTTGTCAATATGCAATTCGTTGCATATTGAGATTCACTTAATGTGTAGCATTTGATTGTTGTGAATTGCCATGCCATGCCTTGCATCATTGAAATGGACATGCATCATATTAGGTTGCCATTAACGTTGTGCATGTGTCGGGGTGAATATCGTGTGTTGATTCTTGTTTCCGGTTTGCTTTGTCTCGATAGAGTTCTACAAGCGTGTCGGTATGTGAGGGTCCGTTCGACTACTTCACGATGTCGTTCTTCTTCCATGCGGGATCACAGGCAAGATGATCATTTCCCTAGATACCATAACTATCATTGCCATGCTAGTTGTTTCGTTTCTATCGCTATGTCTCGATGCCTACCACCTATTTAATAAGCCTCTCAACATTGCCATGAAAACCTTCAGCCTTTCTACAACCTAGCAAACCACGGATTTGCTATGTTACCGCTTGCTTAACCATTGGATAGTGTTGCTAGTTGCAAGTACAGTTGCTTCCATGTGATAATGTGGGTTCCTTGTTATATCACCTTATAATTGCTATTTAATTTCATGGACCTATATACAAGGTAAAAGGTGGAAGGCTTGGCTTTCTAGCATGGTGTTTTGTTCCATCTATGTCGCCCTAGTTTCGCCTACCGGTGTTATATTCCATAATTGAGCGCTCCTAACACGATCACAGTTGTTATGGGGACCCCCTCGATAATTCGTTTTAGATTAAGACTCGTCTCGCAAGGCCCAACTTTGGTACTACATTTGCCTAGTAACTAATGAACCACATAGGGAGTAAGTAACCCAAGGAAATTTAATCAACCCCAGGCCAGTGCTCCTCGTGAATGTTGGTCCAAAAACGGCACACTACGGGGCCACCACGGGGTAACTTGAGGTTTGGTTTTACTCGTAGTGTGACCCATCCGGTCATGTCCTGAGAACGAGATACATGGCTCCTATCGGGTTCGTCGACACGTCGGGCAGCCTTGTTGGATTAGTTTTACCTTTAATGAAATATCTTGTGCATCGGGATTCTGGTGATGCTTTGGGCTATATCAGAGTTCACGTTTTCCACTAAGGAATTCGAGGAGATCACGAGTTTAGTGAGCGAGGCTTTGTATGTGGTTTGTGGTAATTTGTGATGGACTAGTTAGAGCACCCCTGCAGGGTTAAATCTTTCGAAAAACTATGCCAGCGGTTATATGGCAACGTGGAAACTTTGTTTAACATCCGGTTTTAGATGACCTGAAGTAAACTAAATTAAAACTAGCCAACTGAGTGCGTAACCGTGAATGTCTCTTTTGTGATCTCCTTCTCCGATCGAGGACACGGTGGGGTTATGTATCATGTAAGTAGGTGTTCGGGGTCATTCATTTGATCATCAGTAGTTCATGTCTGATGTGCGTAGATCATCCTCCCCCTCTATTATTCTTGTACTCGTAAGTTAGCCACCTCAAATAAATGTATATGCTTAGTCCCTTGCTGCAGCCTCACCACTTAACCATACCTCACCCATTAAACTTTGCTAGTCTTGATACCTTTGGAGATGAGATTGTTGAATCCCCTCTGGTTCATAGATTACTACAACACCAGTGCAGGTACAGGTAAAGCGGTACTTTGACGTGAGCGCGATGATTGTGCTATTTGGCGTTTTCTTCTTCATCATCATCGATCTATTATGGGTTCCAGGCCAGCAGCCTGGGATAGCAAGGATGGACATCATTCTTTTATCATTTGTTTTCGTCCATAGTCGAACACTGCTCTTCTTTATGATTATTGTATATTACTGTATTGATGTGAACTTGGTGTAGCTTATGGCGAGTGTAAGCTAACTCCTTATACTCATCTTTTCAGTACTTGTACTTGTAACGATATCCATTCTTGACAAATGACAAGATACGTTTCTATCCCTGTCGAGGCCCTCATACCAAAATAAGGATAGGCTTGCTTCTTGGGCATTACAAGTTGGTATCAGAGCAGTACCAACCTATGACCCTTGATTAATCAAACTTGGCTGAGTTGAGTGTTGTGAAAAAACTGCTTTGAGTCTAGTTATATATCGAAGAGTAGGACTCTTTTTTTCCTCTTCTATGCTCTAGTGAGGAATCTTGATGTAATAATTTAATTCTACTCCTCTTCTCAGTCAAAAAAATTTAGGATCACGCGGATATTTTTGGAATCTATATGATGTCGGAGTTCTGACTTGGTGCCTCCTGCTATGTTGATTTTATTCCGGGGAGTTGGGCTCCAAGGGATTCTTGAGCACATCGTTATCATTTAGATTTCTTAGTACCTCACGACGGAGGATGTTAGGAATTGCTTCAATACTAGTAGTGGAGAGATAAACCCGGCATCCCCAGTACTAGTGCAGAGAGTTCGGTGGTACCGCTATACTTAGTATCGTTGTGTTTTCGAGGATCTGAGATAAATGAGTTTCTGAGATATCTGGTTATGTGTTGACGGATGTGATACACTCGACGGGTAGTGTTATTGCTAGGAGTTGAGTGATGGATTTTACTCCTTGTATCCGTGGACCCGATTGCATGACAAGAAATTTCGAGAGTTCTTACGTGGGAATTCAAGTAGTTACTTATAGGACAATCTTCTAATAGATGCACGATGTGAGGTTAGGGTTCGACATCTAGTAGATTCGTTTGTTCACGGTCGGCTTACAGCGGTTCTCGTTGTGTCTTAAAGATTCCTTGTAGCTTGCCACGACTCTGGGACGCTTCTATGTCATGTGCACTGCCTTGTACATCATGGCTACTGTAGGATAGAGCCCGTGTGATCCTGTCCACAAAAATATCAGACGAAATCTATGTCATGAATTTGTTCCGGCTTGTTTCGTAAGCCTCATCCTTTGTTTGTTGGATTGTGGTAATTCGAGGTGCTTCGATGTCAAATGGTGATTTCATATCTTTTCCAAGAGGTGTTCTCATATTTTATGGGAATGTTGATTCTTTTGCTCAGTCAAGTTTTCTTATCAATTCTTTCTGTTGGTGTGCTTCTCTTCAAGTGATCAATCTCTTATTTCCTTCCGGAGTTCATCTCATTTGTCCCAAGTTGTCTTTGTTTTTCCCCGCCCTCCCGCCCTTTTCTCCAGTGATACAATTCTCATCCAAGTGTCTTGTTTTCAATGTTGCTTCCGCCATCTTATCTTTTGTGTTGTTTCCGGTGATTCTTGTCAAGATTCTCAGGAGTTGCTAGTTCATCATTCTTCATTCTTGTTTGTTCTTCTCCGGTGGATTCAATTCATGCTTTAGGTGTTCATCATATCCTTTTCATCCTTTAAATTCTTTCCCATGTTGAAAATTCTTATCAAGTCTTTCTTGTTTTCCATTTCTCTCTCATATCCGGAGTGCTAAAGATCCTCAAAAGTTTCTTGTCTTCAATCCTTACAATTATTTCGAGGGTCTGACCTCTTCAAGTTTCCATTTGTCTGGTGCAATATCTCTATTCCTAATCAATTGTTTCAATGGTGGTTTCCTTGAGTGGACCCATAACCCACAGGTTTTCCCAGGATCTTTCCTAGATCTTCTAATCTTTTCCCACGGATCTCTAATTCTTTTGAATTACAGTGTAAGTATGAATTTCATTAGTCATATTCCTTCTCCAAGATTTCTTCAAAATTAATTCTCATATTTTCCTCAACCTTTCATTCTTCATTATTCCAGAGTGTCTGAGTAATTTTGGTGTTGTTCTCGTCTTTATTCTCAGCTTGGAAGAACGAAGTAGTGTTTCTCTTAAATCTTGGTCCATTCTCTTGAAGACTCATCATTTCATCTTTGTGTTATCATCTTTAGTTGTTCTCGATCATGAGAAATTCTTTCCATATCTATCCGGGGCTTTTCAGATTTGTTTTTATTCTCGATCCTCCGAAGGCCATCATTTCAGAAGATTTCTTCGTTCTCACCTTTTAGCTTTCATTCTCAAATTTTTTCTTTTTTTTTCTCCGCTCATCTCTCAATTATTCTGGTGCCCCATTTAAGTTTTCTGTTAGGCGGCTCAAGATCTCTTCATTCTCAAGGTGTTCTTCAAGATTCTTGTGGTAGTACCTCAAGTATTCTTTCTCTGCATTTGAAAGTGCAATTCTTCCTCCTTTATCCTTTGAGGTGGTGTTACAGCATTCTTGTTAGTGGAGGAGTCTCAAAGAGACTTTGTTTCAAGAATGAGATAATTAAACCCACGAATTCCTTCAATCATGAGATATTTCAACCCATGATTTCTTCATTGAGCTATCTTGATTTAGGCTGCACCTAAATCATTGTCTAAGGATTGTTTCTATTATGGTGTTGCCATTAATCGAAGTTTTCAATGTTTCCTCTCGGTGTAAGAAGATTTCATATCCTGTTTCTCCCAATGAATCAATTGTTTTCCAACTGTAGTTGGTTGTCACCTCATTGTTGAAATAGTTTTCAGAAGCGCAGAACAAGATTGTTCTTTCGTTGTTTATTTTCCAATAACTCTATTCAATTCTTCTTGGTAGGCTGCTCCTCAATTCAATTGTGATAGTAGTTTTTATTTTCTTCTCCATTCCATCTTCCCAATGATCTAGTTTCTATTCTCATGTTCGGGAGTTGTGGTGGTGTTGCTCTCGACAATCTATCGTCTTGTTCTATCAATCATGTTCTCTCCTTGCTTATCCAATTTAGTTAGTTGTCGTGAATCTTCTCAAGATCTTTCAATCTTATCAAAAAAATTGTCCCTTTTTTCTACCGAAGTGTTGCCGAAATTTTGTTTGAATTCTCTCTTGTTCCTCATATCATTCTTCATCTCTCTACAACTTTAGGATTCATTGGTTTCACTCGTTTGTCAAAGAAGCAACTAAGTTTCACCTCCTCTTTCTCTTCCTCTTCCCCTTTCATTCATAGATCTCGGGGCGAGATATCATGTTAGTGTAGGAGAGTTGTGACAGCCCGAGACCGACGCTCCAGAAGATTCCCCTCTTATTATGTTGCCGCCGTGGGATTAGATTGTTTTTCGCATTCATCATCACATCATTCGCATCATCTACATTGCATCGCCACTCTATTGTCGTCGGTTCTCTCCATTTTGTTGTAGACCGTTTTGAGACCAACCACACACGCACGCGCCCCCGGCATCGTTAAAACCTTGTTTTCAAAAGTGTGTACAAAACTTTCTCGGATCGGGTTGAAAGTTGGTGTGCGGTCTTAATATAGTGTTGGTAGGCCGCGTGCCAAATTTCGTCGCAATCGGAGTTTGTTTGATACTCGTATCGCTAAATATATAGCGGCACTATATACGATTTAGTTATCGGACGTTTTGGTGTTTTAAAACTCTATCACGGGCCGCACAATTTCTCTCTTATCCCGCATAGCCCATCTACACATCCACTAGACCCACCTAGCCACTTCCTACTCTCGTGGTCATCGGATCGCGATCGGACGGACGAGGTCCACCCCACCATAGGCCAACCCTATATAAGAACCACCCCATTGTGGAGCTCTCTCACTGCACTAGGGTTTCCCCCTAGCCATTTTTGCAGCCACCCCCTAGAAAAACCCCCACCTGCTAGCTCCACCTCCTCTCTCTCCGATATCCAATCTCAGGTCAGATCTAGACCATTGGATATCCATCCAAAGGCCCAGATTTGCCCAGTTTCCCCACCGACCGAACATGTACGGCGACCAAAGCCAAAGCCGAGGTTCCCGCAGCTCCTTCAATTTCCCCCGAGCAGCTCGCCCTGCAGCCTCCAGCTCACCGGCCGGACACCGAGGGCCGTCGGAGCATCGCCGGACCAAGCTAGTGCCCCTGATCTGCCTCTCTCCTTCCTTCTCTTCCTCCTCCTCTCTCTAATCTCCTTTCTCTCTCATGCTTCCATGCCAGGGAGGCGGGCCTCGCCGTCGATGGAGGTGTTGCTCACCGTCGGCCGTTCCGCCACCGGGAACAGACCCCTCGGTCCCAGATCCGGCCAGGTTCGAGGGCTGCCGTTGCGCGAGCCGCCCGTGCCGCCTACACCCCCGCCCTCGTTGGAGCCCCGCATCCCGGCCTCTGCCATGGCTCCCGCCTGGGAGGACGAGCGGGCACAGCGCCTCCCACTCCTTGCGACTGTGCGTAGACCGCGTGATCTGGCCCGGCTCTGTTGGAAATATGCCTTAGAGGCAATAATGAATAGGTTATTATTATATTTCCTTGTTCATAATAATCGTTTATTATCCATGCTAGAATTGTATTGATTAGAAACTCAAATACATGTGTGGATACATAGACAACACACTGTCCCTAGTGACCCTCTAGTTGACTAGCTCGTTGATCAAAGATGGTCAAGGTTTCCTGGCCATAGACAAGTGTTGTCACTTGATAACGGGATCATGTCATTAGGAGAATGATGAGATGGACAAGACCCAAACGATGACCATAGCATATGATCGTGTCAGTTTATTGCTACCTATTTCTGCATGTCAATGAATCTATTCCTATGACCATGAGATCATGCAACTCCAGGACACTGGAAGAAAACCTTGTGTATCAAAAGTCACAACGAAACTGGGTGAATATAAAGGTGCTCTACAGGTATCTCCGAAGTTGTTTGTTGGGTTGGAGTGACTCAAGACTGGGATTTGTCACTCCGTGTGACGGAGAGCTATCTCGGGGCCCACATGTTGGAATTATGCCCTAGAGGCAATAATAAATGTATAGTTATTATTATAATTCATGTATCAAGATAATAGTTTATTATCCATGCTATAATTGTATTGAATGAAGACTCATTTACATGTGTGGATACATAGACAAAACACCGTCCCTAGCATGCCTCTAGTTGGCTAGCCAGTTGATCGATGATAGTCAGTGTCTTCTGATTATGAACAAGGTGTTGTTGCTTGATAACTGGATCACGTCATTAAGAGAATCACGTGATGGACTAGACCCAAACTAATAGACGTAGCATGTTGATCGTGTCATTTTGTTGCTACTGTTTTCTGCGTGTCAAGTATTTATTCCTATGACCATGAGATCATATAACTCACTGACACCGGAGGAATGCTTTGTGTGTATCAAACGTCGCAACGTAACTGGGTGACTATAAAGATGCTCTACAGGTATCTCCGAAGGTGTTAGTTGAGTTAGTATGGATCAAGACTGGGATTTGTCACTCCGTGTGACGGAGAGGTATCTCGGGGCCCACTCGGTAATACAACATCACACACAAGCCTTGCAAGCAATGTAACTTAGTGTAAGTTGCGGGATCTTGTATTACGGAACGAGTAAAGAGACTTGCCGGTAAACGAGATTGAAATAGGTATGCGGATACTGACGATCGAATCTCGGGCAAGTAACATACCGAAGGACAAAGGGAATGACATACGGGATTATACGAATCCTTGGCACTGAGGTTCAAACGATAAGATCTTCGTAGAATATGTAGGATCCAATATGGGCATCCAGGTCCCGCTGTTGGATATTGACCGAGGAGCCTCTCGGGTCATGTCTACATAGTTCTCGAACCCGCAGGGTCTGCACACTTAAGGTTCGACGTTGTTTTATGCGTATTTGAGTTATATGGTTGGTTACCGAATGTTGTTCGGAGTCCCGGATGAGATCACGGATGTCACGAGGGTTTCCGGAATAGTCCGGAAACTAAGATTGATATATAGGATGACCTCATTTGATTACCGGAAGGTTTTCAGAGTTACCGGGAATGTACCGGGAATGACGAATGGGTTCCGGGAGTTCACCGGAGGGGGGCAACCCACTCCGGGGAAGCCCATAGGTATTTGGGGGGGTCACACCAGCCCTTAGTGGGCTGGTGGGACAGCCCACCAATCCCCTATGCGCCAAGATAGAAAAATCAAAGGAAAGAAAAAAAAGGGAAGAAGTGGGAAGGGGGAAGGACTCCCTCCCACCAAACCAAGTAGGACTCGGTTTGGGGGGGGAGAGTCCTCCCCCCTGGCTCGGCCGACCCCTTGGGGATCCCTTGGACCCCAAGGCAAGGTCCCCCTCCCTCCTCCTATATATATGGGGCTTTTAGGGCAGATTTGAGACGACTTTCTCACGGCTGCCCGACCACATACCTCCATAGTTTTTCCTCTAGATCGTGTTTCTGCGGAGCTCGGGCGGAGCCCTGCTGAGACAAGATCATCACCAACCTCCGGAGCGCCGTCACGCTGCCGGATAACTCTTCTACCTCTCCGTCTCTCTTGCTGGATAAAGAAGGCCGAGATCATCGTCGAGCTGTACGTGTGCTGAACGCGGAGGTGCCGTCCGTTCGGTACTAGATCGTGGGACTGATCGCGGGATTGTTCGCGGGGCGGATCGAGGGACGTGAGGACGTTCCACTACATCAACCGCGTTCTCTAACGCTTCTGCTGTACGATCTACAAGGGTACGTAGATCACTCATCCCCTCTCGTAGATGGACATCACCATGATAGGTCTTCGTGCGCGTAGGAAAATTTTTGTTTCCCATGCGACGTTCCCCAACAGTGGCATCATGAGCTAGGTTCATGCGTAGATGTCTTCTCGAGTAGAACACAAAAGGTTTTGTGGGCGGTGATGTGCGTTTTGCTGCCCTCCTTAGTCTTTTCTTGATTCTGCGGTATTGTTGGATTGAAGCGGCTTGGACCGACATTACTCGTACGCTTACGAGAGACTGGTTTCATCGTTACGAGTAACCCCCTTTGCTCAAAGATGACTGGCAAGTGACGGTTTCTCCAACTTTAGTTGAATCGGATTTGACCGAGGAGGTCCTTGGATGAGGTTAAATAGCAACTCATATATCTCCGTTGTGGTGTTTGCGTAAGTAAGATGCGATCCTACTAGAGACCCTTGGTCACCACGTAAAACTTGCAACAACAAAATTAGAGGACGTCTAACTTGTTTTTGCAGGGTATGATTGTGATGTGATATGGCCAATGATGTGATGTGATATATTGGATGTATGAGATGATCATGTTGTAATAGAAATATCGACTTGCACGTCGATGGTACGGCAACCGGCAGGAGCCATAGGGTTGTCTTTATACTAACATATGTGCTTGCAGATGCGTTTACTATTTTGCTAGGATGTAGCTTTAGTAGTAATAGCATAAGTAGCACGACAACCCCGATGGCAACACGTTGATGGATGATCATGGTGTGGCGCCGGTGACAAGAAGATCGTGCCGGTGCTTTGGTGATGGAGATCAAGAAGCACGTGATGATGGCCATATCATGTCACTTATGAATTGCATGTGATGTTAATCCTTTTATGCACCTTATTTTTCTTAGAACGACGGTAGCATTATAAGGTGATCTCTCACTAAAATTTCAAGACGAAATTGTGTTCTCCCCGACTGTGCACCGTTGCTACAGTTCGTCGTTTCGAGACACCACGTGATGATCGGGTGTGATAGACTCAACGTTGACATACAACGGGTGCAAAACAGTTGCGCACGCGGAACACTCGGGTTAAGCTTGACGAGCCTAGCATGTGCAGACATGGCCTCGGAACACATGAGACCGAAAGGTCGATCATGAATCATATAGCTGATATGATTAGCATAGGGATGCTTACCACTGAAACTACTCTCAACTCACGTGATGATCGGACTTGGGATAGTGTAAGTGGATCATGAACCACTCAAATGACTAGAGAGATGTACTTTTTGAGTGGGAGTTTAACATATAATTTGATTAAGTTGAACTCTAATTATCTTGAACATAGTCTAAGTCCACTTTGAATATATTTGTGTTGTAGATCATGGCTCACGCAAGTGTCATCCTGAATTTTAATACGTTCCTAGAGAAAGCTAAGTTGAAAGATGATGGAAGCAACTTTGTAGACTGGGCTCGTAATCTTAAGCTAATCTTACAAGCTGGAAAGAAGGATTATGTCCTTAATGCTGCGCTAGGAGATGAACCACCCGCTACGGCTGATCAGGATGTTAAGAACGCTTGGTTAGCACGTAAGGAGGACTACTCAATAGTTCAATGTGCAGTCTTGTATGGCTTGGAGCCGGGACTTCAACGTCGCTTTGAGCGCCATGGAGCATTTGAGATGTTCCAGGAGTTGAAGTTTATCTTTCAGAAGAACGCCCGGATTGAGAGGTATGAGACCTCCGATAAATTCTATGCTTGCAAGATGGAGGAAAACTCGTCTGTCAGTGAACATGTACTCAAGATGTCTGGGTACTCAAACCGTCTAGCTGAACTAGGGATTGAACTCCCGCAAGAAGCTATCACTGACAGAATCCTTCAATCACTGCCGCCAAGCTATAAAGGCTTTGTGTTGAACTACAACATGCAAGGGATGAACAAGTCACCCGGCGAGTTGTTTGCGATGCTGAAAGTCGCAGAGTCTGAACTCCGTAAAGAGCATCAAGTGTTGATGGTGAGCAAGACCACTAGTTTCAAGAGAAACGGCAAAGGCAAGAAGGGCAATTCGAAGAAGAGCGGCAAGCCTGTTGCCAATCCGCCGAAGAAACCCAAGGTTGGACCTAAGCCTGAAACAGAGTGCTTCTATTGCAAGGGTATGGGTCACTAGAAGCGCAATTGCCCCAAGTATCTGGCAGATAAGAAGGCGGGCAAAGAAAAATCAGGTATATTTGATATACATGTTATTGATGTGTACTTAACCGGCTCTCGTAGTAGTGCCTGGGTATTCGATACCGGTTCTGTTGCTCACATTTGCAACTCGAAACAGGAACTGCGGAATAGACGGAGGCTGGCGAAAGACGAAGTGACGATGCGCGTAGGAAACGGTTCCAAGGTTGATGCAATCGCCGTCGGCACCGTGTCACTTCAACTACCATCGGGATTAGTGATGAACTTAAATCATTGTTATTTAGTGCCTGCGTTGAGCATGAACATTATATCTGGATCTTGTTTATTGCGAGACGGTTACTCCTTTAAGTCTGAGAATAATGGTTGTTCTATTTCTATGAGTAACATCTTTTATGGTCATGCACCGAATGTGAGAGGATTGTTCATATTGAATCTCGATAGCGATACGCATATACATAACATTGAGACCAAAAGAGTTAGAGTAAACAATGATAGCGCCATATTTTTGTGGCACTGCCGCTTGGGTCATATTGGTGTAAAGCGCATGAAGAAACTCCATGCTGATGGACTTTTGGAGTCACTTGACTTTGATTCACTTGACACGTGCGAACCATGCCTCATGGGCAAGATGACTAAAACTCCGTTCTCCGGAACAATGGAGCGTGCAAGTGACTTGTTGGAAATCATACATACCGATGTGTGTGGTCCAATGAGCGTGGAGGCACGCGGCGGATATCGTTATTTTCTCACCTTCACTGACGATTTAAGTAGATATGGTTATGTCTACTTGATGAAGCACAAGTCTGAAACATTTGAAAAGTTCAAGCAATTTCAGAGTGAAGTGGAAAATCATCGTAACAAGAAGATCAAGTTCCTACGGTCTGATCGTGGGGGTGAATATCTGAGTTTCGAGTTTGGTACTCACTTAAGACAATGTGGAATTGTTTCGCAGTTAACACCGCCTGGAACACCACAGCGTAATGGTGTGTCCGAACGTCGTAATCGTACTTTGTTAGAGATGGTGCGATCTATGATGTCTCTTACTGATTTGGCGTTATCATTTTGGGGTTATGCATTAGAAACAGCTGCATTCACTTTAAATAGGGCACCATCAAAATCCGTTGAGACGACACCATATGAACTGTGGTATGGCAAAAGACCAAAGTTGTCGTTTCTTAAAGTTTGGGGATGTGATGCTTATGTCAAAAAGCTTCAGCCTGCAAAGCTGGAACCCAAAGCGGAAAAATGCGTCTTCATAGGTTACCCAAAAGAGACAGTTGGGTACACCTTCTATCTCAAATCCGAAGGCAAAGTGTTTGTTGCTAAGAACGGAACTTTTCTCGAGAAGGAGTTTCTCTCGAGAGAATTGAGTGGGAGGAAGATAGAACTTGACGAGGTTGTCGAACCTCTCATCCCTCTGGATGGTGGCGCAGGGCAAGGGGAAACCTCTGTCATTGCGACGCCGGTTGAGGAGGAAGTTAATGATGATGATCATGAAACTCCAGTTCAAGTTTCTGTTGAACCACGCAGGTCGACGAGATCACGCGCTGCTCCAGAGTGGTACGGTAATCCCGTCTTATCAATCATGTTGTTAGACAACAATGAACCTGCAAATTATGAAGAAGCAATGGTGGGCCCAGATTCCAACAAATGGCTAGAAGCCATGAAATCCGAGATAGGATCCATGTATGAGAACAAAGTATGGACTTTGGAGATGCTGCCTGAGGGCCGCAAGGCTATTCAGAACAAATGGATCTTTAAGAAGAAGACGGACGCTGACGGTAATGTGACCGTTTATAAAGCTCGACTTGTGGCAAAGGGTTTTTCACAAGTTCCAGGAATTGACTACGATGAGACTTTCTCTCCTGTAGCGATGCTTAAGTCCGTCAGAATCATGTTAGCAATAGCTGCATTTTTCGATTATGAAATCTGGCAGATGGATGTCAAAACGGCGTTCCTTAACGGTTTCCTTAAGGAAGAGTTGTATATGATGCAACCCGAAGGTTTTGTCGATCCTAAAAATGCTGACAAAGTGTGCAAGCTCCAGCGATCCATTTATGGACTGGTGCAAGCATCTCGGAGTTGGAACAAACGCTTTGATGAGGTGATCAAAGCATTTGGGTTTATACAAGTGGTTGGAGAATCTTGTATTTACAAGAAAGTGAGTGGGAGCTCTGTGGCGTTTCTAATATTATATGTGGATGACATATTACTGATTGGAAACAACGTAGAGCTTTTGGAGATCATAAAAGGTTACTTGAATAAAAGTTTCTCTATGAAGGACCTAGGAGAAGCTGCTTACATTCTAGGCATTAAGATCTATAGGGATAGATCAAAACGCCTGATAGGACTTTCACAAAGCACATACCTTGATAAAGTTTTGAAGAGGTTCAAAATGGAACAGTCCAAGAAAGGGTTCTTGCGAGTGTTACAAGGTACGAGATTGAGTAAGACTCAGTGCCCAGCAACTGATGAAGATAGAGAGCATATGCGCTCCGTCCCCTATGCTTCAGCCATAGGTTCTATCATGTATGCGATGCTGTGCACTAGACCGGATGTTAGCCTAGCCATAAGTATGGCAGGCGGGTTCCAGAGTAATCCAGGAGTGGATCACTGGACAGCGGTCAAGAATATCCTGAAGTACCTGAAAAGGACTAAGGAGATGTTTCTCGTGTATGGAGGTGACGAAGAGCTCGCCGTAAAGGGTTACGTTGATGCAAGCTTTGACACAGATCCGGACGACTCTAAGTCACAAACCGGATACGTATTTATTCTTAATGGGGGTGCAGTAAGCTGGTGCAGTTCCAAGCAAAGCGTCGTAGCAGATTCTACATGTGAAGCGGAGTACATGGCTGCCTCGGAGGCGGCTAAGGAGGGTGTCTGGATGAAGCAGTTCATGACGGATCTTGGAGTGGTGCCAAGTGCACTGGATCCAATAACCTTGTTCTGTGACAACACTGGTGCCATTGCCCTGGCAAAGGAACCAAGGTTTCACAAGAAGACCAGACACATCAAACGACGCTTCAACCTCATCCGCGACTACGTCGAGGAGGAGGACGTAAATATATGCAAGGTGCACACGGATCTGAATGTAGCAGACCCGCTGACTAAACCTCTTCCACGGCCAAAACATGATCGACACCAGAACTGCATGGGTGTTAGATTTATTACAATGTAATTCACATGGTGATGTGAGGGCTAGATTATTGACTCTAGTGCAAGTGGGAGACTGTTGGAATTATGCCCTAGAGGCAATAATAAATGTATAGTTATTATTATAATTCCTGTATCAAGATAATAGTTTATTATCCATGCTATAATTGTATTGAATGAAGACTCATTTACATGTGTGGATACATAGAGAAAACACCGTCCCTAGCATGCCTCTAGTTGGCTAGCCAGTTGATCGATGATAGTCAGTGTCTTCTGATTATGAACAAGGTGTTGTTGCTTGATAACTGGATCACGTCATTAGGAGAATCACGTGATGGACTAGACCCAAACTAATAGACGTAGCATGTTGATCGTGTCATTTTGTTGCTACTGTTTTCTGCGTGTCAAGTATTTATTCCTATGACCATGAGATCATATAACTCACTGACACCGGAGGAATGCTTTGTGTGTATCAAACGTCGCAACGTAACTGGGTGACTATAAAGATGCTCTACAGGTATCTCCGAAGGTGTTAGTTGAGTTAGTATGGATCAAGACTGGGATTTGTCACTCCGTGTGACGGAGAGGTATCTCGGGGCCCACTCGGTAATACAACATCACACACAAGCCTTGCAAGCAATGTAACTTAGTGTAAGTTGCGGGATCTTGTATTACGGAACGAGTAAAGAGACTTGCCGGTAAACGAGATTGAAATAGGTATGCGGATACTGACGATCGAATCTCGGGCAAGTAACATACCGAAGGACAAAGGGAATGACATACGGGATTATACGAATCCTTGGCACTGAGGTTCAAACGATAAGATCTTCGTAGAATATGTAGGATCCAATATGGGCATCCAGGTCCCGCTGTTGGATATTGACCGAGGAGCCTCTCGGGTCATGTCTACATAGTTCTCGAACCCGCAGGGTCTGCACACTTAAGGTTCGACGTTGTTTTATGCGTATTTGAGTTATATGGTTGGTTACCGAATGTTGTTCGGAGTCCCGGATGAGATCACGGACGTCACGAGGGTTTCCGGAATAGTCCGGAAACGAAGATTGATATATAGGATGACCTCATTTGATTACCGGAAGGTTTTCGGAGTTACCGGGAATGTACCGGGAATGACGAATGGGTTCCGGGAGTTCACCGGAGGGGGGCAACCCACTCCGGGGAAGCCCATAGGTATTTGGGGGGGTCACACCAGCCCTTAGTGGTCTGGTGGGACAGCCCACCAATCCCCTATGCGCCAAGATAGAAAAATCAAAGGAAAGAAAAAAAAAAGGAAGAAGTGGGAAGGGGGAAGGACTCCCTCCCACCAAACCAAGTAGGACTCGGTTTGGGGGGGGAGAGTCCTCCCCCCTGGCTCGGCCGACCCCTTGGGGATCCCTTGGACCCCAAGGCAAGGTCCCCCTCCCTCCTCCTATATATATGGGGCTTTTAGGGCAGATTTGAGACGACTTTCTCACGGCTGCCCGACCACATACCTCCATAGTTTTTCCTCTAGATCGTGTTTCTGCGGAGCTCGGGCGGAGCCCTGCTGAGACAAGATCATCACCAACCTCCGGAGCGTCGTCACGCTGCCGGAGAACTCTCTACCTCTCCGTCTCTCTTGCTGGATAAAGAAGGCCGAGATCATCGTCGAGCTGTACGTGTGCTGAACGCGGAGGTGCCGTCCGTTCGGTACTAGATCGTGGGACTGATCACGGGATTGTTCGCGGGGCGGATCGAGGGACGTGAGGACGTTCCACTACATCAACCGCGTTCTCTAACGCTTCTGCTGTACGATCTACAAGGGTACGTAGATCACTCATCCCCTCTCGTAGGTCTTCGTGCGCGTAGGAAAATTTTTGTTTCCCATGCGACGTTCCCCAACACCACACGGTAATACAACATCACAACAAGCCTTGCAAGCAATGTGACTAAGGAGTTAGTTACAGGATCTTGTATTACGGAACGAGTAAAGAGACTTGTCGGTAACGAGACTGAACTAGGTATGGAGATACAGACGATCGAATATCGGCAAGTAACATACCGAAGGACAAAGGGAACATCATACGGGATTAATTGAATCCTTGACATAGAGGTTCAATCGATAGATATCTTCATAGAATATGTAGGAGCCAATATGGGCATCCAGGCCCTGCTATTGGTTATTGACCGGAGAATGACTCAGGTCATGTCTACATAGATCTCGAACCCGCATGGTCTGCACACTTAAGGTTCGGTGACGTTTCGGTATAGTTGAGTTATAGGTGTTGGCAACCAAAAGTTGTTCCGAGTCCCGGATGAGATCCCGGGCATCACGAGGAACTCCGGAATGGTCCGGGGGTAAAGATTGATATATAGGAAGTCCTGTTTTGGTCACCGTAAAAATATTGGGTACTTCGATAGTGTACGAGGAGTGTCGGGAGGGTACCGGGGACCATCGGGAGGGGTGTCACGCCCCGAGGGGCCTCATGGGCTGTGGGAGGAGGTAAACCAGCCCCTAATGGGCTGTCCTAAGCCCCCACTAAGGCCCATGAGGTTTGAGAAAAAAAACCAAAGGTGGAAGAGGAGGAAAGGTTCCAAGTGGAGAAGAGGAATCCTACTCCTAGTAGGATTGTAGTTGGACTCCTCCACCTCCAATTTCGACAAAACCTTGAGGGTTTGAGGCTGCCTCCTGCCCTCCCTCCCTCCAATGTATACTAGAGGAATTAGAGGCAGCCTTAAGCCTAATTGCCACGTGCTCCCTCTACTTCACCTAGATCGGTTTCTCCTCTAGTATAGTTCGGCGGTGCTTAGGTGAAGCCCTCCGGAATTAGTTCACCTTCACCACCACCACGCCGCCGTGCTGGAGAACTCATCTACCTCTCCGCCCCTCTTGCTATATCAAAAAATGTGGGGATCATCATCGAGTTGTATGTGTGCTGAACGTGGAGTTGTCGTCCGTTCGGCACTAGATCGGGATGGATCGTGACGGAATCGCGGGACAGATTGTGATGAGATCGCGGGACGGGCTGCGGTTTGAATCGCGAAGATGTTGCACTACATCAACCGCGTTATATACGCTTCCTCTTAGATATCTACAAGGGTATGTAGATTCACTCTCCCCTCTCGTAGATGATCGTCACCATGGATAGGTATTGTGTGTGCGTATGAATTTTTTTGTTTCCCATGCTACATTCCACAAACAGTGGCATCATGAGCTAGGTTCATGCGTAGATGATATCTCGAGTAGAACACAAAATTGTTTGTGGGTGTTGATGTTCAATTTTCTGCCCTCCTTAGTCTTTTCTTGATTCAGCGGTATTGTTGGATTGAAGCGGCCCGGACCAACTTTACTCGTACGCTTACAAGAGACCGGTTTCATCGACTGACATGCAACTTGTTGCATAAAGATGACTGACGGGTGTCTTTTTCTTCAACTTTAGTTGAATTGGATTTGACCGAGGCAGTCCTTGGAGAAGGTTAAATAGCAACTTGCATATCACTGTTGTGGTTTTGCGTAAGTAAGATGCGATCATACTAGATACCCATAGCAGCCAAGTAAAACATGCAACAACAAATTAGAGGACGTCTAACATGTTTTTGCAGGGTATGCATGTGATGTGATATGGCCAAAGACATGATATGATATATTGGATGTATGAGATGATCACGTTGTAATAGTCAGATATCGACTTGCACGTCGATGCTACGGCAACTGGTAGGAGCCATAGGGTTGTCTTTAAATTTATTTTGCGCTTGCAGATCCTCTTGCTATATCGCTAGGCACTAGCTTTAGTAGTAACAGCATAGCTAGCGCGACAACCTCGATGGCAGTACGATGATGGATATCATGGTGCGGCGCCGGTGATGATAGAGATCGTGTCGATGCTTTGGTTATGGAGATCAAGAAGCACAAGTTCATGGCCATATCATGTCATTTTTGATTTGCATGTGATGTTAATCCTTTTATGCACCTTATTTTGCTTAGGACAATGGTAGCATTATAAGGTGATCCCTCACTAAAGTTTCAAGATAAAATTGTGTTGTCCCCGACTGTGCACCGTTGCGACAGTTCGTCGTTTCAAGACACCACATGATGACCGGTGTGATAGACTCAACTTTCACATACAATGGGTGCGAAACAGTTGCACACGCGGAACACTTGGGTTAAACTTGATGAGCCTAGCATGTACAGATATGCCCTCAGAACACAAGAGATCGAAAGGTCGAGCATGAATCATATGGTTGATATGATCAACATGGAGATGTTCATCATTGAAACTAATCTCAACTCACATGATGACCGGACTTGAGTTAGTGGGTTTGGATCATGCGCCACTCGAATGACTAGAGGGATGTCTATTTGAGTGGGAGTTCATAAGTAATATGATTAATTGAACTCATTATCATGAACATAGTAAAAAGGTCTTTGCAAATTATGAGGTAGCTTGCGATGTAGCTCTACTGTTTTAGATATGTTCCTAGAGAAAATTTAGTTGAAAGTTGATAGTAGCAATTATGCGGACTGGGTCCATAAACTGAGATTGTCCTCATTGCTGCGTAGAAGGCTTATGTCCTTAATGCACCGCCCGGTGTGCTAAACCTCGAGCGTCGTCTCTGGATGCTGATAATATCTGACATACACGTTTTTGAAGACTACGTGATAGTTCAGTGTGTAATGCTTAACGGCTTAGAATTGAGGCGTCGGAGACGTTTTGAACATCACCGAACATATGAGATGTTCCAAGAGATGAAATTCGGATTTCATGCTCGTTCCCTTGTTGAGAGGTATGAGACCTCCGAAAATATTCTTTGTCTACAAAGTAAGGGAGAAAAACTCTTCACTGAGCATGTGCTCAGATTTTCTGAAAACTACAATCGCTTGAATCGAGTGGGAGTTAATCTTCCAGATGAGATAGTGATGGTTCTCCAAAGTCACTGCCACCAAGCTACTAGAGCTTCGTGATGAACTATAACATATCATGGATAGATATGATGATCTTTGAGCTATTCGTGATGTTTGACACCGCGAAAGTAGAAATCAAAAAGGAGCATCAATTGTTGATGGTTAGTAAAACCACTAGTTTCAATAAGGGCAAGAAGGGATACTTCATGAAACGGAAAACCAGTTGCTGCTCTAGTGATTAGACCCAAGGTTGAACCCAAACCCGAGACTAAGTGCTTCTGTAATGAGGGGAACAGTCATTGAAGAGGAACTACCCTAGATACTTGGTAGATGAGAAGGCTGGCAAAGTCGACAAATGTATATTGGATATACATGATATTGATGTGTACTTTACTAGTACTCCTAGTAGCACTAGGGCATTAGATACCGGTTCAGTTTCTAAGTGTTAGTAACTCAAAATAAAAGCTACGGAATAAACGGAGACTAGGTAAAGGCGAGGTGATGATATGTGTTGGAAGTGTTTTCGAGGTTGATGTGATCAAACATCGCATGCTCCCTCTACCAACGGGATTAGTGTTAAACCTAAATAATTGTTATTTGGTGTTCGCGTTGAGCATAGACATGATTAGATTGTGTTTATCTCAACACGGTTATAAATTTAAAGAGAATAATGGTTACTCTGTTTATTTGAATAGTACCTTCAATGGTCTTGCACCTAAAATGAATGGTTTACTGAATCTCGATCATAGTGATACACATGTTCATAATATTGTTGCCAAAAGATACAAAGTAGTAACGATAGTATCAATTACTTGTGGCACTGCCGCTTGAGTCATATTGGTGTAAAACGCATGAAGAAGCTCCATACTGATGGATCTTTGGACTCACTCATTTTTTGAATCGTTTCATACATGCAACCATGCCTATTGTTGTAAACGCATGAAGACAGTCCATGCAGATGGATTGTTTAGAATCACTTGATTTTGAATCACTTGAGACATGCAAATCATGCCACTCGGGCAAGATGACTGAAGGCCTCGTTTTCATTGAGATGGAACAAGAAAGTAACTTATTGGAAGTAATACATTTTGATGTATGCACTCCAATGAGTACTAAGGCACACAGTGGATATCGTTATGTTCTAAATTCACAAATGATGTTAGTATATACTAGTGTATTTGCTTGATAAAACGCATGTTTGAATTATTGAAAGGTTCAAGTAATTTCAGAGAGAAGTTGAAGATCGTCGTGACAAGAGGATAAAATGTCTACGATGTGATCATAGAGATGAATATCTGAGTTACGAGTTTGGTACACAATTAAGACAATGTGAAAATTGTTTCACAACTCATGCCGCCTCGAACACCATAGTGTGATGGTGCATACTATGATGTCTCTTATCGAATTTTATCACTATCATTTTTGGGTTAGGCATTAGAGACAACCACATTCACTTTAAATAGGGCACCACATAATTCCGTTGAGATGACACCTTATATACTATGGTTTCGAGAAACCTAAGCTCTCGTTTCTTAAAAGTTTGGGGCTGCAACGCTTATGTGAAAAACTTTCAGCGTGATAAGCTCGAACCCAAAGCGGATAAATGCATCTTCATAGGACACCCAAAACAGTTGGGTATATCTCCTATCTCAGATTCGGAAGCAAAGTGTTTTTTTCTAGAAACGGGTCCTTTCTTGAGGAAAAGTTTCTCTCTAAAGAATTGAGTGGGAGGATGGTGGAAACTTGATGAGGTTATTAAACTGTCACTTCAACCAGTATGTAGAAGGGCGCAGGAAGTTGTTCCTGTGGCGCCTACACCAATTGAAGTGGAAGCTGATGATAGTGATCACGAAGCTTCGGATCAAGTTACTACAAACCTCGTAGGTCGACAACGTCACATACTGCTCCAGAGTGGTACAGTAACCCTGTCTTGGAGGTCATGTTGTTGAACAACAATGAACCTATGAGCTATGGAGAAGCGATGGTGGGCCCAAATTCTGACAAATGGCTGGAGGCCGTGAAATCCGAGAGAGGATCCATGTATGAAAATAAAGTGTGGACTTTGGAAGAACTACTTGATGGTTGTAAGACTATTAAGTACATATGGATCTTTAAAAGTAAGACAAACAATGATGGTGAAAATTCACCATTAAGAAAACTCGACTTGTCTCAAAGATGTTTCTGACAAGTTCAAAGAGTTGACTATGATGAGACTTCCTCACTCGTAGCGATGCTAAAAGTCTGTTGGAATTATGTTAGCAGTTGCTGCATTATTTATGAAATATTGCAGATAGGATGTCAAAACATTGTTTCCTCGACGGTTTCCTTGAGGAAAGGTTGTATGTGATACAACCAGAAGGTTTTGCCGATCCTAAGGATGTTAACAAGTATGCAAGCTCCAACTATCCTTCTATGGACTGGTGCAAGCATCTCGTAGATGGAATATACGCTTTGATGAGATGATCAAAGATTTTGGATTTATACAAGGTTTATGAGAAACTTGTATTTCCAAAGAAGTGAGTGTGAGCACTATAGAATTTCTGATAAGTATATGTAGTTGACATATTGTTGATGGGAAGTAATGTAGAATTTATGGAAAGCATAAATGGTTGTTTGGAAGGAGTTTTTCAAAGGAAAACCTGGATAGAGCTACTTGAACATTGAGCATCAAGATCTATAGAGATAGATCAAAATGCTTAATAGAACTTTCAATGAAATACATGCCTTGACAAGTTTTTTGAAGGAGTTCAAAATAGATCAGCAAAGAAGGAGTTCTCTACTTTGTTGTAAGGTGTGAATTTGAGTAAGACTCAAAGCCTGACCACACAGAAGAAAGAGAAAGGACGAAGGTCGTCCCCTATGCCCTAGCCATAGGCTCTAAAGTATGCCATGCTATGTACCGCACCTGATGTGTGCCTTGCCATGAGTCTGTCAAGGTGTACAAAGAGTGATCCAGGATTGAATCACTGAACAGCGGTTAAAGTTATCCTTAGTAACTACTGGACTAAGGAGTTTTTTCTCGATTATGGAGGTGATTAAATAGTTCTTCATAAAGGGTTACGTCAATGCAAGCTTTGACACTAATCCGAATAACTCTGAGTAGTAAACCGAATTCGTATAGTGGAGCAATCATTTGGAATAGTTCCAAATGGCGCGTGGTAGCATCATTTATACGATCACATGGAGATTGGTAAAGCACACACGGATCTGAAAGGTTTAGACCCATTGACTAAAAACCTCTCTCACAAGCAAGATATGATCGAACCCAGAACTGTATGGGTGTTAGATTCATTACAATCACATAGTGATGTGAACTAGATTATTGACTCTAGTGCAAGTGGGAGACTGTTGGAAATATGCCCTAGAGGCAATAATGAATTGGTTATTATTATATTTCCTTGTTACTAATAATAGTTTATTATCCATGCTAGAATTGTATTGATTAGAAACTCAAATACATGTGTGGATACATAGACAACACACTGTCCCTAGTGACCCTCTAGTTGACTAGCTCGTTGATCAAAGATGGTCAAGGTTTCCTGGCCATAGACAAGTGTTGTCACTTGATAACGGGATCATGTCATTAGGAGAATGATGAGATGGACAAGACCCAAACTATGAATTTAGCATATGATCTTGTTAGTTTATTGCTACTATTTTCTGCATGTCAATGTATCTATTACTATGACCATGAGATCATGCAACTCCCGGACACCGGAGTAATACCTTGTGTGTATGAAAAGTCGCAACGTAACTGGCTGACTATAACCGTGCTCTATAGGTATCTCCAAAGGTGTATATTGGGTTGGCGTGAATCAAGACTGGGATTTGTCACTTCGTGTGACGGAGAGGTATCTCGGGGCCCACTCGGTAATACAACATCACAACAAGCCTGGCAAGCAATGTGACTAAGGAGTTAGTTACAGGATCTTGTATTACGGAACGAGCAAAGAGACTTGACAATAACGAGATTGAACTCGGTATGGAGATACCGACTATCGAATGTTGGGCAAGTAAGGTTCAGTGACGTTTCGGTATAGTTGAGTTATAGGTGTTGGTAACGGAAAGTTGTTAGGAGTCCCGGATAAGATCCCATACATCACGAGGAGCTCCGGAATGGTCCGGGGCTAAAGATTGATATATAGGAAGTCCTGTTTTGGTCACCGTAAAAATTTTGGGTACTTCGATAGAGTACGAGGAGTGTCGGGAGGGTACCGGGGACCATGGGGAGGGGTGTGATACGTCCATTTTATATCATGTTTTCATGTTGATATTTATCACATTATGGACTGTTATTATACTTTGTGGAACCATACTTATGCCTTTTCTCTCTTATTTTGCAAGGTTTATTTGAAGAGGGAGAATACCGGCAACTAGAATTCTGGACTGGAAAAAAAGCAAGTCTGAGTCCTCTATTCTGCGCAACTCCAAATGCCCTGAAAATCAACGTGGAATTTTTTGGGGATATATAAAAAATACTGGGCGAAAGAAGTGTCAGAGGGGAGCTGCCAGGGGTCCACAAGCCTGGTTGCCGCGGCCTAACCCCCCCCCCCCCTCGTCGCGGCAACAGGGCTTGTGGGCACCCTGGTGGCCCACTGGCCCCCCTCTTTGGCTATATGAAGGGTTTCGTCCAAGAAAAATAAGGGTGGAGCTTTTTCGTGGATTCGTCGCCGCCACGAGGCGGAACTTGAGCAGAACCAATCTAGGGCTCCGGCAGGACGATCCTGCCAGGGAAACTTCCCTCTCGAGGGGGAAATCATCGCCATCGTCATCACCAACACTCCTCTCGACGGAGGGGAGTCATCTCCATCAACATCTTCATCAGCACCATCTCCTCTCCAAACCCTAGTTCATCTCTTGTAACCAATCTCCGTCTCGGGACTCCGATTGGTACTTGTAAGGTTGCTAGTAGTGTTGATTACTCTTTGTAGTTGATGCTAGTTGGATTACTTGGTGGGAGAGTTTATGTTCAGATCCTTGATGCTACTCATTACACCTCTGATTATGATTATGATTATGCTTTGTGAGTAGTTACTTTTGTTCCTGAGGACATGGGATAAGTCATGCTAATAATAGTCATGTGAATTTGGTATTCGTTCGGTATTTTGATATGATGTATGTTGTTTTTCCTCTAGTGGTGTTATGTGAACGTCGACTACATAACACTTCACCATATTTGGGCCTAGAGGAAGGCATTGGGGAGTAGTAAGTAGATGATGGGTTGCTAGAGTGACAGAAGCTTAAACCCCAGTCTATGCGTTGCTTCGTAAGGTGCTGATTTGGATCCACTAGTTTAATGCTATGGTTAGACGTTGTCTTAATTCTTCTTTCGTAGTTGAGGATTCTTGCGAGAGGGGTTAATCATAAGTGGGATGCTTGTCCAAGTAAGGGCAGTACCCAAGCGCCGGTCCACACACATATCAAACTATCAAAGTAACGAACACGAATCATATGAACATGATGAAACTAGCATGACAGAAATTCCCGTGTGTCCTCGGGAGCGTTTTTCCTCTTATAAGACTTTGCTCAGGCTTGTCCCTTCCTACAAAAGGGATTGGGCCACCTTGCTGCACCGTTGCTACTACTTGTTACTTGTTAATTTTCGCTTGCTACGTTTCACCTCACTACACCATCACTTGTTACCGCTACTTTCAGTGCTTGCAGTTATTACCTTGCTGAAAACCGTTTATCAGAGCCTTCTTCTCCTCGTTGGGTTCGACACTCTTACTTATCGAAAAGACTACGATTGATCCCCCATACTTGTGGGTCATCAGGGTGTCACACCCCGAAGGGCCTCATGGGCTGTGGGAGGATACATACCAGCCCCTAGTGGGTTGGCCTAAGCCCCCACTAAGGCCCATCAGGTTTGAGAAGGAAAAAACCCAAAGGTGGAAGAGGAGGAAAGGGTTTCCAAGTGGAGAGGAGGAATCCTACTCCTAGTAGGATTGGAGTAGGACTCCTCCACCTCCAGTTTCGGCCAAACCATGAGGGTTTGAGGCTGCCTCCTCCCCTCCCTCCCTCCTATATATCCTAGAGGAATTAGAGGCCGTCCTAACCTTAATTGCCACGTGCTCCCTCTACTTCATCTAGATCGGACACTCCTCTAGTCTAGTTCGGCGGTGCTTAGGCAAAGCCCTGTTGGGTTAGTTCACCACCACCACCACCACCACGCCGCCATATTGGAGAACTATCTACCTCTCCGCCCCTCTTTCTAGATCAAAAAAGTTGGGGATTGTCATCGAGATGTATGTGTGCTAAACGCGGAGGTGCCGTTCGTTTGACACTAGCTCGGGATGGATCATGGTGGGATCGCGGGACGGATCGTGATGATATCGCGGACGAGCTGCGATTAGAATCACAAAGATGTTCCACTACATCAATCGCGTTATATACGCGTCCGTTAGCGATCTACAAGGGTATGTAGATTCACTTTCCCCTCTCATAGATGATCATCACCATGGATAGGTATTGCGTGTGCATAGGAATATTTTTTGTTTCCCATGCTATGTTCCCCAAACAGGCTAGCCTAAGCCACCGTCACGCCTAGCAGCTAGGTGAGCTGGCCCAGCCAGCGCTCTACGAGGCCAGCCTCCTCGGCCACCATCGATCTGGACCGCAGCCCACGAGCTGAGCACCCCCACTTGTGCCTATCCCCCACCACGGACGCATTATAGTATCTTGCGCCACTGCCAGATTCAGCCTGTAGCAGATTTTGGCCCGTTTAGTTTTTTTAGATTTGCAAATTAATTAATTTCAGAAAACTTGCATATTTTTAAAATACACGTAGCTTTTAATTTGGAAGTCGTATCGCAGCAAGTCATATATGCAAAATGTGTAGAATTTCACGTAGATTATTATTTTCCAGCTTGCATGCATAATCAAAACTATTAGATATGCTGTTTGCATTGGTTTGCATGACAATGTGTTACAAATGATTTAGTTCGTAGTTAATTAATCGTAGCTCCGTTGGGGATGAGCCATATATGTAGATGGACTAGAACGATGAGTAGAATCAGGTGAACCAATTTGTTTTGTCGTTTAACAAACTTAAAATACATTTAGGACAGATCTCGACAGATTACAAAGTTAACACATGGGGTCAGTTCGGAGATGCTATATATCGTTTCCAACCTCATTCAAAATGCTTAGGTAGGTAGTTCATTTGTGCTTCACCCCTTGCCAAGTTTAAACAACATTTAATATTGGCGTGTACCTAAACGAGAGTGAACTAAATATTTGAAAGTGGAGTTTCGTCAATATGCAATTCGTTGCATATTGAGCTTCACTTAAAGTGTAGCGTTTGATTGTTGTGAATTACCATGCCATGCCTTGCATCATTGAAATGGACATGCATCATATTAGATAGTGATTCATGTCGTGCATGTGTCGTGGTGAATATCGTACGATTCTTGTTTCCGGTTTTCTTCGTCTCAATAAAGTTCCGCAAGCGTGTCGGGATGTGTGGATCTAATCGACTACGTCGGTTTGTCTACTTCATGGAGTCGTTCTTCTTCCAAGAGGGACCACGGGCAAGATGATCATTTCCCTAGATACCATTTCTATCATTGCCATGCTAGTCGTTTCATTTCTATCGCTATGTCTTGATGTCTACCACCTGTTTAATAAGCCTCTCAACAATGCCATGAAAACCTTCAACCTTTCTACAACCTAGCAAACCATTGATTGGCTATATTACTGCTTGCTTAACCATTGGATAGCGTTGCTAGTTAAAGGTGCACTTGCTTCCATGTGATAACATAGGTTCCTTGTTATATCACGTTATAATTGCTATTTAATTTAATGGACCTATATACTTGGTAAAAGGTGGAAGGCTCGGATTGTTAACCTCGTGTTTTGTTCCATCTTTGTTGCCCTAGTTTCGGCTATCGGTGTTATATTCCATATTTTAGCGCTCCTAACACGATCGGGGTTGTTATGGGGACCCCCTTGATAATTTATTTTAGATTAAGACTGGTCTGGCAAGGCCCGACTTTGGTACTACACTTGCCTAATAACTAATGAACCACATAGAGAGTAATTAAATAGAGGAAATTTAATTGACCCTGGGCCAGTGCTCCTCCTGAGTGTTGGTCCAAAAAGGGCATACTGCAGGGCGACCATGGGGAAACTCGAGGTTTGGTTTTCCTCATTGTCTGACATATCCGGTCGTGTCCTGAGAACGAGATACGTGGCTCCTATCGGGTTCGTCGACATGTCGGGCGGTCTTGCTGGATTAGTTTTACATTTGACGAAATATCTTGTGCATCGGATTCCGGTAATGCTTTGGATTATCACAGAGTTGAGGTTTTCCACTAAGGAATCCCAGGAGATCACGAGTTTCGTGATCGAGGCTTTCTATGGGGCTTGTGGTAATTTGTGATGGACTAGTTGGAGCACCCCTGCACGGTTAAATCTTTTGGAAAGTCGTGCTCGCGGTTATGTGGCAACATGGGAACTTTGTTTAACATCTGGTTGTAGATGACGTGAAGTAAACTTAAATAAAACTTGCCAACTGAGTGCGTAACCGTGACTGTCTCTTTCGTGAGCTCCTTCTCCGATCGAGGAAACGGTGGGCTTATGTATGATGTAAGTAGGTGTTCAGGATCATTCATTTGATCATTAGTAGTTCACGTTTGTTGTGCGTAGATCACCCCCCCCCCCCTCTTTTATTCTTGTACTCGTAAGTTAGCCACCTCAAATATATGCTTAGTCGCTTGGTGCAGCCTCACCACTTAACCACACCTCAACCATTATGCTTTGATAGTCTTGATACCTTTGGAGATCAGACTGGCGAGTCCCCTCTGGCTCACAGATTACTATACCACCAGTTGCAGGTATAGGTAAAGCGATACTTTTACGTGAGCGTGATGATTGCGCTATTTGGAGTTTTATTCTTCTTCATCATCGATCCGGGATGGGTTCTAGGCCGGAAGCCTGGGATAGCAAGGATGGACGTCGTTCTTTTATCGTTTGTTTTCGTCCATAGTTGGACCCTGCTCTTCTTTTATGATGACTGTATATTATTATATCGATGTGAACTTGATGTAGCTTATGGCGAGTGTAAGCCAAATCCTTATACTCATCTTTTCAGTACTTGTACTTGTAACGATATCCATTCTTGGGAAATCACGAGATGCATTTCTATCCTTGTCGAGGCCCTCGCGCCAAATAAGGATAGGATCGCATCTTGGGCATTACAAGTTGGTATCAGAGCAGTACCGACCTAGGAGCCCCCTTCATTGATCGAACTTGGCCGAGTCAAGTCTAGTGAAAAAACTGCTTTGAGTCTAGTTATATATCAGAGAGTAGGATTATTTTTTTCTCCTCTTCTATGCTCTAGTGAGTAATATTGACGTAAGAATTTAATTCTACTCCTCTTCTCACTCAAAAAAAATTTAGGATCACGTGGATATTTTTGGAATCTATATGATGTTGATGTGACGGAGTTCTGACTTGGTGCCTCCTGATGTGTTGATTTTATTCCGAGAAGTTGAGCTCGAAAGGATTCTTGACCATATCGTTATCATTCATATTTCTTAGTGTCTCAAGATGGAGGATGATCGAAATTGCTTCTATACTAGTAGTGGCGAGATACTGTTGTAGAGAGTTCAAGGGTACCTCCATATTTAGTATCGTTGTATTTTCGAGGATCTGAGATAGATGAGTTTCAACGATCTCTGGTTATGTGTTGACGGATGTGATACACTGGACGGGTAGTGTTATTGCTAGGAGTTGAGTGATGGATTTTACTCCTTGTATCTGTGGACCCGATTCCATGACCAGAAATTTCGGGAGTTCTTAGGTGGGAATTCAAGTAGTTACTTATAGGACAATCTTCCAACAGATGCATGATATGAGGTTGGGGTTCGACATCCAGTGGATCCGTTTGTTCACGGTCATCTTACAGTGGTTCTCGTTGTGTCTTAAAGAATCCTTGTAGGGTTCTACGACTCGGGGACGCTACGTATGTCATGTGCACTGCCTTGTACATGATGGCTACTGTAGAATAGAGCCTGAGCGATCCTGTCCACGAAAATATCAGTCGAAATATCTCTCCTGAATTTGTTCCGGATTATTTCGTTAGCCTCATCCTTTGTTTTGTTAGAGTGTGGTAATTTGAGTTTCTTCAATGTCAAATGGTGATTTCATATCTTTTCCAAGAGGTGTTCTCATATTTTTTATGGGAATGCTAATTCTTTTGCTCAATCAAGTTGCCTTATCAATTATTTCAATCGGTGTGCTTCTCTTCAAGTGATCAATCTCTCATTTCTTTTCGGAGTTCATCTCATCTGTCCCAAGTTGTCTTTGTTTTCCCCCACCCTCCCGCCCTTTTCTCCAGTGATTCAATTCTCATCCAAGTGTCTTCTTTTCAGTGTTGCTTCCGCCATCTTATCTTGTGTGTTGTTTCCGGTGATTCTTCTAAAGATTCTCAGGAGATGCTAGTTCATCATTCTTCATTCTTGTTTGTTCTTCTCCGGTGGATTCAATTCAATCTTTGGGTGTTCATCATATCCTTTTCATCCTTTAAATTATTTTCCATGTTGAAAATTCTTATCAAGTCTTTCTTGTTTTTTATCTCTATCTATCCTATCCGGAGTGGTGAAGATTCTCAGAAGTTTCTTGTCTTCAATGTTTTCAATTATTTCGAGGGTCTCACCTCTTGAAGTTTTCATTTGTCCGGTGCAATATCTCTCTTCCTAAAAAAAATCAAGAGTGGTTTCCTTGAGTGGGCCCATAACCCACAGGCTTTCCCAGGATCTTTCCTCGCTCTTCTAATCTTTTCCCGAAGATCTCTAATTCTTTTCAGTTATGGCGTAAGTATGAATTTCATCAATCATATTCCTTCTCCAAGATTGCTTCAAAATTGATTCTCATATTTGTCTCAACCTTTTATTATTCATTATTCTTGAGTGTCTCAATAATTTTGGTGGTGTTCTCGTCTTCATTCTCAGCTTGGAAGACCGAAGGAGTGTTTCTCTTAAATCTTGGTCCATTCTCTTGAAGATTCATCATTGCAGCTTTGTGTTATCATCTTGAATTGTTCTCTGTCATGAGAAAATCTTTCCATATCTATCTCGTGCATTTCAGATTTGTTTTCATTCTCGATCCTCCGAAGGCTATCATTTTAGAAGATTTCTTTGTTCTCAGCTTTCAGCTTTCATTCTGAAATTTTTCTCATTTTTGTCTCTTCGTTCGTCTCTCAATTATTCTAGTGCCCCATTCAAGTTTTCTGTTCGGCAGCTCAAGATCTCTTCATTCTTAAGGTGTTCTTAAAGATTCTTGTGGTAGTACCTCAAGTATTCTTTCACTGCATTTCAAAGTGCAATGCTTCCTCCTTTATCCTTTGAGGTGGTCTTATAGAATTCTTGTTAGTGGAGGAGTCTCGAAGAGAGTTTGTTTCAAGAATGAGATAATTAAACCCACCAATTCCTTCAATCATGAGATATTTCAACCCATGATTTCTTCATGGAGCTATCTTCATTTAGACTTCACCTAAAGGTTTGTCTAAGGATTGTTGCTATTATGGTGTTGCCATTAATCCAAGTTTTCAATGTTTCCTCCAAGTCTCCTTTTGGTCGTGCCCTATTAGCTTGTGCCTCCCTCGTGTGCCTTTCGGTCTTCTCCCGAGACCTCGAGGTCTCCTTTTGGTCCAGAAAAAATAATAAAAAAGTTTCCTGGCAATTGGACTTCGTTTGGTATAGTAAACTTGAAAAGTAAAAATCCCGCAGAAAACAACAACTTGCACTTCGCACTTGGTCAATAGGTTAGTGCTAAAAAATAATATAAATTGGTAAATTATGACTCAAAAAGTATCCTAGAATGATAATATATCAACATGGAACAATAAAACAATTATAGATACATTGCAGACGTATCAAGGGGATGCGGCCGGGGATGTTGCTTTCGTCACGGGCACTAGCCGGTGTATGACGGGCTGCCTAGAATGATCGCCAGATCCATGGGGAATGTAGGGGGATCTGTGAGTCTGGCTTTATGGAGTGGATGCTAGGAAGGGGGTGACTTGTTTCGGGGGAGGGTGGGTGGGTGCGGAGCAGTAGGGGTAACCGGAGCTCAAATAGACAAATTGCACCGCGATGATTTTTTTAAGAATGCACACGTGAATGCAAAAAAGGGCAAGGGCGAAGGACAAACTCGTCAGTTAGGATGCGGACGAGGCCGACATGAAATGTAGAATTGAAAGGAGGCACACACACCTGAGACCACATGACAAAGCTTTCACTACATGAATCAGCTTTGCCGTCTGCCATAGCGAATGACAAAGGGTCACTACACTGACGGCCAAGCTCTTTGTCCTTCGCCGGTCGATGGCCAAATTTCTACGACTGCTTGCATCGCTAAAGGGCCTTCTTTGTCGTCTGCCTCCATGCAGCGGACGGCAAAGAGTTTTGTCATTTGTCTGACATGACAAGCATACGACAAAGTATTTAGACTGCAGCCGTCAAGCACCAACTCCGTTAGGTGGCTAACGGAGTATTTGCCATTTGCCATTGATGGGGTCTTTGTCGTCTGTCATTGATGGGGTCTTTGTCGTCTGCCTGGGCAGCCCTTTGTTGTTTCTAGGTGGCAGCCCTTTGTCGTCTTCCAGGCGCGACCCTTTGTTGTCTACCATGTGCGGCCCTTTGTCGTCTGCCAAGTGCGGCTCTTTGCCGTCTACCAGACACGGCCCTTTGTCGTCTGCCAGGGGCGACCCTTTGTCGTCTGCCAGGGGCGGCCCTTTGTTCTCTGCCATGCGCGGTCCTTTGACGTCTACCGTGGGCTATAGAAGACGACAAAGTGACCATATGGGTCAGCCGACTGCCCCAGGTTGCACACGTGGGTGCCACGTGGTGCCTTTGTCATTCGCTAGCACACAGCAAAACGCTTGTATTGGCACTGTTTTGTTTGCTTTTAGTTATTTCCCTGTATTTTTATAATACACATATGGTATATATAATATCTAACACCCACTATAGTTTCAAACATCATATAAGAAGCATAGGCCATGTATCGAATATCATATAAGAGCAAGACAACAAATAGGCTAGCTTCCAATACATACAGATAGTTCCAATCATCATTTTGGATAAGATGATTATAATACTTATCCTATCTTCATACATACACATAGTTTCACAATGTTCATCAATACAAATCGAAACAAAAAGTGAACAGTAGTAGTCAATCAATGTTGGCTTCCATGAATGCCAGCTTCCATGAAGTGAATCAAATCTGCAAAATGAGAATAAGAAAGTTAGAAGAAGAAGAAGAATAAAACTAGAAGAAGAAGAAGACTAGAAGAAGAAGAAGAAGAAGAAGACTAGAAGAAGACTAGAATAAGAAGAAGAAGAAGGAGGAGGAGGAGGAGGAGGAGGAGGAGAAGGAGGAGGAGAAGAAGGAGAAGAAGAAGAAAGTGGAGAAGAAGAAGGAGGATGAGAAGAAGAAGAAGGAGAAGAAGAAGAAGAAGAAGAAGAAGGAGGAGAATAAGAAGGAGAAGAAGAAGGAGAAGAAGAAGGAGAAGAAGAAGGAGGACAAGAAGAAGAAGAAGCAGGAGGAGGAGAAGGATAAGAAGAAAGAGGAGACGAAGAAGAAGGAGAAGGAGGAAGAGGAGGAGGAGAAGAAGAATGCAACGAAGAAGGAGGAGGAGAAGAAGGAGAAGAAGAAAGAGGATAAGGAGAAGGAGGAGGAGAAGAAGAAGGAGAAGAAGAAGGTGGAGGAGAAGAAAAAGGAGAAGATGATTATAATACTTATCGTATTTTGAGCTTATTATGTCATTTTAGAGGAAGATAAGCTAAGTTATAAGATAACCAAGGTCCTTGTGCTATTTTTGAACTAACTAAGCTAATTATGTCACAAATGAACTAAATAAGATAATTATGTCATTTTGGAGGATAATTAGCTAAGTACTCCCTCTGTTCCTAAATATGAAGTGTATGAGTTAATAAAAAAGTCAAACCTTGTTTATGTTTGACCAACTTTATAGAAGAATATATAATGATTTACAATACTAAATATATATAATATGAAATTTTATTTCATGATGAATCTAGTAATAATGATTTGGTATTGTAGACTTTGATATTTTTGTCTACAAACTTGGTCAAAGTTAAAGAAGTTTGAATTTTAAAAAAAAACAATACACCTTATATTTAGGAACGGAGGGAGAATGTCTTTCTTGTGGAAAATAAGCTAAGTATGCCACATAACACTAGACAAAACTTACCGTCGTCATCATCCAGGATGTGAATCACGGGGTTCGCTAGGGGTGGGTTCACTTGGAGAAGGTTGCCCTGGAGAAGGGTTGTGCAATGCGGCTCGGGAATTATTATGCACCAAAGATATTTTGCAATGTATCATTAGCATGGTGACACTCCAATGTTAATACTAGTAAATAATGACAATTGAAATGAAACACACCGTTCCACCCGCAAAATGTCTAGCATCGGCGGAGGGGTTTGGCCGCTCTGGAGGCACATAGACTGCACATTTGGTTTTGAAGAGTCGGTCATATCAGTTAGTAATGAAACAGACATTACATGCATGATTTCGCTAATGTGAAAAATAAACTTACCACAAGGAGATCATACATGGCCTAGTTAGCCACCTCATTCTATGGCCTCTCCTCCTCCAACAACCGAGCCTTGTTCTGCTCCGTGGACCGACCCGTCTCCGCTGCCATCCGGTCCCTCTCCTCCAGAAGCTCATGTATAGCAGTGTGGGTTGTCGCTCTCTCTCTCTCTCTCACTCTCTCTCTGAAGAGCATCCTGCAACACCACTCCTCGTTAGCATTGTAATCATCGATGGCCACACACACAATGTAATGGATGAAATTTTTCTAAGTCCATATAACTAACCTCGATGGCGAGATCGACTGGCCGTGGACGAGGCTTATCTCAGGACAGGAGCTCGTCTGACGCGCCTTGATCTCCGGGAGAGTGAGAGGATAACGTATCAGCCCATCTCCAATGGCTATCGAGCCATGGGGCCTCCTGCCACCAGATATCATCACGAGATCTGGATCGAAAGGTTACTGGCTCGGGTTAAAGTCCTCCCATTTCCTCGCCCTCCGCCCTCCTTATATCTCATGAGCTTGTTGTGGGAGGAGATGTTGGTGAACTTCTCTGGATGATCTAGGTCAGACTCAGAGAATGCCTTGGCCTTCTTGTAGGAGGCAGTATGGGCCATGCCATAGAGGTCATACAACTCTCGCACCTCTGTGTTATTGTGATGTGCCTAAAAGAGAGGAACAAAGTATTAGTAAAGGGCTCAAGCTAGCATGAAGAATGAATTGCACGAATCATGAAGAAAACAACATACCCAGTTTCGTCCGAACTGAAATAAGTTGGCGATGCCTTGATGGTGTGGCACACCAACCATTTGGGCACGCCGGTCCTTCGCATTGTCGTGGGCAGCTTGCCATTGGCCTGTGCACCACTCATCCACCAATGCCTCCCAACAATCCATCTGATCCGCACACCATCTCGGGGGCACCTATAAGTTAGTAAGGAGAAATTTGAGTGCTATGCCTACGAAACAAATAAAGAAAACTGCGTACAAGGCCTTAAGAATAGGTAATTACCTTCATGTATTGCTCCTTCTTCACATACTTTCCACAGCATGACTTCTTGTCCTTCTTAATACCATGCATGGCGTAGTAGTCTCGAACAGCCCACGGCCGAGCCTCGTGGCATAAGTTCTGTAATAGCCGCTTGCACTCAGCCTCGATAACCTTGGCCACCGCCTCCTCATATCCCTCCTTACACCTGTAGAAGGTCTGCAATCAAACGAGATGTCGGTGATGCGAGGTCGACACCTATGGGAATCAACATGAAACCCTTGTGATCGTAGGGCGGGGAGAGGTGACGTGAAGAGCAGAGTTAACAATCAGGACCCAGCAAGCCTGTTTACCCAGGTTCGGGCCGCTTACGCGTAAAACCCTATGTCATGCTTGTCTGGTTGTATTAAGCGTTTTGTTGTCGATTGTTACAGTGAGCGTTGATGACCGTCTTATGGGTCCATGTCCAAATTGTCTAACCCCTTCGAAATGAGCAAAGGGCCTCCTTTTATAGGCAAAGGGGTCGCCTACAGTGCTCGGTGGTAGGTTCACGAGGAGGTACAGTGAACCTAGGGCGGTGCTTATCCATCTACCGTTGTTAGGTGCATTTAATGCACGTCTTGTCCTTGTCAGCGATGTGCTGGTGAAGACACGTATCTAGGTGTTTCGACACCTGGACGTTGTGCTGGCACATGCAGAATGCGCTGGCACTTGGGGGCGGTTGCACTGTGGCAAGGGCGGTTGCCCACCAGTGGCCAGGACCGTCATCCCGACAAGGAGCTTGTCGGGGTCTTGAGTCTTCGCCCCCGCAAGGGAGCTTGCCGGGGGCTTCAGTCGTCATCCCAGCAAGGGAGCTTGCTGGGGTCTTGTACTTGGTGAGTTCATCACGCCCACCAAATGGGTGCATCCTTGGTCATCTTCCCGGCAAAGCAGGCTTGTCGAGGCCTTGATAATCTTGGGGGTTGTATCTTGACTGGGTCCTGCCATGCTCTGCCGACAGGGGCTCTTCGCGCCCGTCCACAAGTCTGGGGCACTAGGGACCCCAGTCTTTAGTGCACCCATAGGAGCCCCCGGGCCTGGGCCACACACGTATGTGAAGCGTTGTTGGGCCAGGCCCAAAGAGGTGCACGGTCTTTCGTGGCTGGATCCGCTGGCAGTTGCTTTTCCCGCGCCGCGCATTGGACGCGCGAAGTGGGGGGTTCTGCGTGGAGTGGCCTTTCCACCTCCTGAAACGCCTCTGCCATGCGTGTGGCATGCACAGTTATGGATGGACAGGTGGCAGACGTGGCCTTAAAAGGCGCAGTAGTGGTTGGGCCCACCCGTGCATGCATTGGTTCAGCAGGGCGGTTCCCTGTTCGCATGTGAGCACGAGCGATTGGGCGAGAGGAGTGGTGGCTTCTGGAGCAAGGGAGGCTAGTTCCCGCGCCCGTCCTATAAATAGGGAGGGTTTGCGGGGGGTTTTGCTCACCCAACTCCTTCTAAATCCATCAACTCCTCAGCCTTGGTCTTCACGGTCTTCTTCTGTCTATAGGTGGCGCTCGCGCCTAACCATGGTTAGGGGACGGGGTCGGCCACCGACGGCTGCCAGGGCGGCGAGAGGATCCCGTTCGAATCATGCCACAACTTCTAGGGGCGCCATGGCGGAAGACGGCCCGAGCGCCCGGACTTCTACTCCTCCATCTCTCCCGACCTCATTCTCCTCCGTGCAGTGCTGGTCCCGGAGGAACCATCCTGGATCGCGCGGAGGGCCGCTCCATGTCTTCCTGAACTCTAGTCCGGCGAGCGTAGTTCCTCGCCAAAGACAATATTTCTAGGTTAGAGTAGATCATATCATCCATGTAATATGTTTGAGAGTATCCCAAACAAATGAATGAAAAGACTGTTATCCCTTTCTCCGATTCCATTCTTTGTATGATTTGTCTTTGCATTTTCTGGGAGCTTGCCGGCAACTACCGGCAAGGCTCCTTTCTGTGTTCAGTGCAACCATAAAAATCGCCAAGCGGAGCTTGAGACAAAATCAGGCGCTACGTAGCCGCTTGCTGTGTTGATCAGGTTCGAAACAGTTTGAAGGCGCTCTGTGGCTATTCAGGTCGTTTGAACGAGTTCGAAACAAAGACAAGGTGCACTGATCTTTGGAAAGGTCCCAGTATGCGCAGACTCCACACACAAATATTGGAAACTTTTAAAGGGAAAACAGAGGATCTAACTACTTCAGATGTGAATCTTAAACTTGAAACGTATCTGCTCGCGTCGTGGTTGCATGGCGCTTGAATCTTTTGCCGGGGCGTCGGGGTCCCCGGCAAGAAGGAAATTACTGCTCCCGGCAGCTTTTTCTCCAGCAAAGACTTCTTGTCGACAGTCCGCGACCGTCGTTTGGAGAAAAAGTTGGCCAGGGTGTAACCCCTTTACTTTTCTATTGCTAGGTTGTGCGTGCGGAGCCCCTGCGCGCATCTCGGGCGACGATACGACGCTCTCAGGGGCAGAACACTTACGCTGGAGTGTGCGTCGGGGCTTCGGGACCGTTTGGCGCATCCTCAATGATTATGCATCACTCCACAGAGGTGCGTCCGCCGGAGTATGCACCGAGGCCTCTGTGAAGCTCCCAGGTACGCACTCGACAGTTGCGCGTTGGTCCCGAGCGACGCATCGGCTTGACGGTGCCGCCTTTGGAGCCTACACCTCCCTGCCTCGCGCTCGCGCAGGCCTTGCGAAGTCGTAGCAGAACAGAGCGTCCGCCGCGATACCCCGTTTCCGGGGGAACTGCAGCGCAGCGCCCAAACTTCCAAGAATCTGGTGCTGAGTTTTCTTAGATTTGCGCAAAACTCCACACCCCCTACCTGGTGCACCAAAGATATCGGCGATGCGAGGTCGACACCTATGGGAATCAAGATGAAACCCTTGTGATCATAGGGCAGGCAGAGGTGACGTGAAGCGCAGAGCTAACAACCAGCCCCCGGCAAGCCTTTTTACCCAGGTTCGGACCGCTTACGCGTAAAACCATACGTCCTGCTTGTCTGGTTGTATTAAGCATTTTGTTGTCGATTGTTACAGTGACCGTTGATGACCGTCTTATCGGTCCATGTCCAAAGTGTCTAACCCCTACGAAATGAGCTAAGGGTCTCCTTTTATAGGCAAAGGGGTCGCCTATAGTGCTCGGTGGTAGGTTTACGAGGAGTTACAGTGAACCTAGGGCAGTGCTTAGCCATCTACCGCTGTTAGGTGCATTTAATGCACGTCTTGTCCTTATCAGTGACGTGCTAGTGAAGACACGTATCCAGGTGTTTCGACACCTGGACGCTGCGCTGGCGCATGCGGAATGCGCTGGCACTTGGGGGGTGGTGGCACTGTGGTAAGGGCGGTTGCCCACCAGTGGTCAGGCCCGTCATCCCAGCAAGGAGCTTGTCGGGGCCTTGAGTCTTCGTCCCGGCAAGGGAGCTTGCCGGGGCTTCAGTCATCATCCCGGCAAGGGAGCTTGTCGGAGTCTTGTACTTGGTGAGTTCATCACGCCCAACAAATGGGCGCGGCCTTGGTCATCTTCCCGGGAAGGCAGGCTTGCCGAAGCCTTGACAATATTGGGGGTTGTATCTTGACTGGGTCCTGCCATGCTCTGCCGGCAGGGGCTCTTCACGCCCGTGCACAAGTCTGGGGCAATAGGGACCCAGTCTTTAGTGCACGGACACGAGACAACACTGATTAGTACAATAACTATCTATATTGTTAATTTTAGATTGTGTAAAAGGAGAAATTACCCAAAAGTTGTTGATCACCATCTCGGCCTTCATGTGGCACAAGACACCATCGATAATCTCCTCCGATGGGGCATGGGCAGCCTTGTAGTGCTCCTAGGGAAATCCTAGTGTAGGAACCTTAGTGTGACGACTAAGATGCGGTCCTTTCCGATTTGGGAACGAGGCCCCAAAATGGAAAGAAGCGCATCCAAGCGTTTCGCAAGCACGATAACATATCACATACATAATAATAGAATGACAAATAGGGATTCATCTGCCATCTCATAAATAATATCAGAGTTTACATCACACATTTATTCAAACAAGGTAGTTCCGCTACGGACTACATAACATGAGAAAAGGTTATGCTACCCTGCATGCTTGCCCACGATCACGACCACACCTTAGTCTTCTGGATAGTTCACGTACAAGCGGTCGTTCTCCTCATCGTACTACCACGCCAGCTGCGTGCCATCGGGATCACCTGTATCGGGCGTACCTGTACCTGTTAATGTGTTGAAGTAATCTGTGAGCCACGGGGACTCATCAATCTATGACCTCGGTGCCAGAACTAGTCAAGTTATTAGGCAAGGAAGGTTCAGTGTTTCGGTCGCAGCATCCTAAACATTTATGGTGGCTAACTTACGTAGGACAGATATAGATGGTGGTCTATGATAGCGGGCGAAGTCTAGCTGACCACTAAGTGATCCTGAACACCTACTTACGTCAATCATAACCCCTCCGTGTTCCCGATCGAAGAGAGGTCTTCGAAGGGGACAGTCACGGTTACGCACACAGTTGGCAATTTTAGTATAATTAGTTCAAGTTATCTAGAACCGGATGCTAACAAATATTCCAAGTTGCCACATAACCGCGGGCACGGCTTTCCGTAAGATTAAACCCTGCAGGGGTGCTCCAACTAGTACATCACAAATGTTCACGGGCCGCAAAGTAATCCTCTATCACGAATCTCGTGATCTCATCGGATTCCTTAGAGGAAAACCTCAACTCTAGGGAGAACCAAAGCTTCACCGGGATTCCTATACGCAAGATATATCGCTAAGGTAAGACAAGACTAGCAGGACCTCCCGTCGTGTGGACGACCCCGATAAGAGCCGCTTATCTCAGTCTCACGACACGACGGATGAGTCACACTACGGGTATACCAAACCTCAGGTTGCCCTGTGGTGGCCCCATAGTTTGCTCAATTGGGACCAACACTCATGAGGAGCACTAGCCCGGGTTGTTGATTAATTCCTCGGGGTAGCTATTCCCTATGCACATTATTATTAAGTGATTAGCAAATTAACACCAATGTTGGGTCCAGCCGGACAAGTCTTAACACTACACGATTTATCAAGGGGGTCCCCATAACAACCCCGAACGTGTTAGGAGCGATCCGTTATCGAATCAAACAACAGTAGCCGGAAACTATGGCGGGAATAACAGAACAAAACACCCGGCAAAAGGCTAGGCCTTCCGTTATTTACCAAGTATATAGGTGCATTAATTAAATAACATATTTAACATAATGATATCAAGCTCATGTTATCACATGAGACAAAGCACCTGCAACTAGCAACGCTAACATTAGTAGCAGAGCAAGCCTACTTAGCCATTCAATATTTGCTAGGAGGGGAAAGTGTTTGGGTTTCATGGCAATATCAGGAGGCAAATATGTCAGTGGTAGACAGCGAGCATATGACGAAGGAAACGTGAATCTAGCATAACAAGTCTAGAGATGGAATCAAGGTCATATCATCTCGCGTGTGATGTCTTCAGCTTGAAACTGCTCTTGTTCGTCCTGCACGTACTCTCCCGGATCCACGTAATCGCTCTCCGATCCCGGTGCTACGCAACATAAAAATAGCATACAATGAACAACAGCACCACAAGATGCAACAAGCACATGATGCATGAGATGAAAATGGACATGCATCTCTATTGTAGTCACCTGCACATGCCTGAGAAGAAAATACAAGTTCCTGTACAGAACTGCACTCTAAGCTACCTTGAAATGCATGAGGATGACATGAACAGATGCATCATGCGAAAACGATGCAAAAACATATAAAGAACGTTACGAACGGAGCTACGGATCAACCGGAAACAACGAAACAAGAAATGGAGTCCTAAGGATCAAATCCAACACAACACACTCCAATGGCATACTTCTGGTATTCCCGGGTTGCCAAATCACAAAACAAACAAGTAGGGATGGGGTGGTGCAAGGAATATCACCACACCATCAACTATGCACTCGCAATCATCAAAACATCAAAACTATACATTTTGTCCTGAACAGCATCATAACAGTTTGGGAGCTACATGCAAAGCACCTACAGCCACCCAAACGTGTCAAATAGGATATGTGGCAGAAGCTATTCAAAAGCTCTACAAGCATGAGCAAAAACATAATACAAAAGACTCTCACACAGAAATATCTACAGCTGCTAACTTGGACAAAAATATCAGTTTTCAGGGACTTAGTGAAAATCTCAGATTCTCACTAGCTGTTTATGCTCTGAAGCATTTTGACAGCACCTAGACAAACACAAAAGCTACAACTCCTCAGTTGATTGCAAGGGCTGATTCCCAACACATAAACTTCTACAAGCACAACTACGAGGGTAGAAAATAACAGCAGTTTCTCACACTTAGTGAAAATCACAGATTTTCACTAAACTGGAATTTTCAGCCACATGCCTACCTTGACTAGGCACAACTTGCAGATATGAACTCCTAAGCATGAAACAAAACCAACATGCTATAGAGGGGTTCACCCTCTATTGCCACAACAAGGAATCAACCTCTTGGGCTCATCACATCACATGGAACCAAGCTCTAAACATTGAACAAAACAGAAATATGGCATTCCCAGAAAGTGATCCAAAGTGGAATCTGAACCCACCATTGGATTCCTGGGATGATTCTACCCCAATAACATATATAATACATAGGCACTTGCATAGAACAAATGGGCACAAACTTGAAAGGAAAATCTACATGGAATCACAAGGGGGTGAATAGTGCTATATCACATGCTACTCACTAGATCATCATCTACACATGCACTTGCACACTCTCGCAAGTCCAATGGTGACATGAGGGTTTAGACCTCATGTATGTGTGCCATAGCACATCACCATTCACACACACATCCTCAAGCATATACCACTCACATACATACACTTCATCATGCATCCTACACCTACACATAGAAGCTAGCCACAAGTGCTTATCAAGGCACATCATGCCTTCGGCATGTGTGTGACACCACACACATGCTCACACACACATGCACACACAAACATCACTTGATCATCTACACCACACACAAAGTATGTGGAGGGGGAAACCCACACACACTCACAAGATCATGGCACTTGCACCACACAACAACTTCACACTCTTGGGTGATGCTCCACACACATGCACATCATGGAAGCTTGCATATGCACATAAGCATCACTATAGTTCCATACACATGCATTGATACACACACCCATACATGATAACTACACATACATATATGCACTCAAGGCCTACACATGCAAGCAAACTACTAGGGACACCTACTTGTTGTGAGGAGAAAAAAAAATATCACACAAAGTAATCCTAACAGGCCACAACAATTAGCATGGTAAACAAATGCAATTCTGAAAAGAAATGGCAAAAAAATAAAAGGAATGAGGGGATTCGAACCCAAGACCCCCTACTAATGCTCCTGTGCTCGATAGAACTGGGAAGTCAAGGAGGGTAAGCCATCCCCCTGCGCTACTGTGCCGAAACAAATCACAAAAAAAGGGGGTGGCGCCGCGGGGTGTCGATCCCACGACCGCCTGATCAACAAACCACACTGCAAATCACTACGCTGCGCTACGAAACTTAACAGAGAAGAGGGGGTTTCCCTATTGGGTACCCCTTTGTGCTCCTGCAACAGAGACAACGCGGTGTCGCTCGCCGGAGCATGACCTCCACCGCTACTGTTGCGCCAGCGGATCATCTAACGCTACTACTCCCGCTGCGTGGGACGTCGTTGCTTTGAGGAACGGGACGAGCAGAGCACATACGCACAACACATGACATGGAACCAACGCACTCTTCTCCGAACAGAGGCACGGCAACGATCAACTAGGCCGGATGTAATGAGGGGGGAGGGAGGAAGGAGCTAGGCTCACTGAGGGGAAGGAGTGGAGAGGGTCCCGGGCAGAGGAAGAAGCCTGAAGAAGAACCGGAGCTGATCGGATGTAGAACCAAAGCAGAACCGATGCAGGGGTACGGGACCGCCGGGAACGCGTCGAAGACGTGGTCCTGCCCGGTGATGTGGTCGCGCCCCGACCTCAACGATGACGGGAATGGAACGCGGATGCCTTCCCCGAGCTCCTTGACATGCTGGCCGGCGCCGGAGGCGAGGGACGCACGGTGGACGACGGCGGCGGCCTACTCCTATCTCTCTGCTATTCACCTCTACAGATCTTACCTTTGGGGAAGGGAGAGAGATATGGAGGGGAAGTGGCGGCGCTAGGAGGGGGATGCGGAACCCTAGGCACTCGGGCACGCACACCGAGGCTATATGGACCACGGATGGGACGGTGCCGTCAACTTCCTCGCTCTCTCTCTCTCTGATGCTCTGACGGAAAGCAAGCACGGCAATGACGCCGTCAGGAGAAAGAAGAAGGAGCGCACGGTGGGCTCTCGCTAGGGAAACAAAGAGAGAGAGATGGGCCTCGGGAGGGGGAGAGAGTCCCATGCTGGCGCCTGATAAGGGAAAAGAAACCGACTGGGGTTTCTTATTTAAAACCAACACAGACAAAAAAATAAATACACCGGCTAAACTGAGATGCTAAAAATAAAGCAAAAAATACCCCTGGTCATAAGGAATTATGACCTAATTGAATAAAATATAAAAGGAATATTTGGAGCAACTAAATAATTAAAAAACAGAATTTAATCCTTTGTTTTGTGAATATTTGCACCTCTCAAACAAAGTTTCAAAACACTAAATGCATAACAACACATCCACCAGAGATCATACTAAAACATGGGCACTTTTGAATCAAGGATGGAACAAGTGAATCTTGACCTTGAGATAAATAGAGAGGGAGTTGTTTTTGAATCCTATTGCAAACCACAAAGTGCTTCCTACTTTCAAACAACACCCACATCATTTCACATATCATCATCACACCACATACACATGATCACAAGGCAACAACACAACAAGGGAAAACAAGACAAGGCGACATCACATGAAATAACACATGCATTGAACTCTCATGGCACTGACAAGATGGACCCACATACAGAAGGTTCCAAATATCGCAAGTTACACTCTTGGGGCATTACACTTACTCTCATCGGGCAACGTGACAAACCCTCGAAAATTTTGCAGGCAAAGCCCACCAAGGACGGTGTTTGGCTTACGGACTCCAAGGGGGTGATTCCAACCCCTGCGGTATGACAAGGTCAACACATTAGATATTTGAAGAAACTTGAAGGCAAAAGGTACAAAAGGAGTAAATGGACTTACTTCTCCCCTTCAGGCCTAACATCGGCCTCTACTCGCGGGTCGCCGGCATGACCGAGATACGTGTACTACCACATTGGTACATGGTGACCCCCTCAACCACCTCGCCCTCACTATCACTAAACTCATCCCCGCCACCATCAGAATGGCCACTCAGCCCGTGAGTCCGATCTGGCCAGGTATCCCATCCGGACGTATCCGCATTGGCCGAAGCCTCTGGGGTGGGAGTCTCCTGGGACATAGCCCCTGGTACAGGAGTCTCGTGGGCTGAAGCATCAGGAACCGGAGTCTCATGGGTTGAATGCCCATCGACCCGAGGCTCTTGTACCACAGTCCACATAGCCACCACCTCAAACGGGTCCACCATAGTAGTCATGTGCTCGGGTGAATGAGCTGGGGGTGGCGGCGAGGATGGCGTAGCAGCCCGCCTAACTCTCCCGGAGCCACGTCATGTACCCTTCGCCTTCTTCCCTACCGTATCTCCTCTCTTGGTGGGTAACGATGCCGACGAAGAAGCACCTATGGATGTCCCTAGACTGTCTACCAAGACTCTATGGAGAGATAGGGGTGGAATGGAAGTACCCCTCGCGCGAGCCGCCGACGAAGATGTACCCGCCGAGCGATCTGGACCCGCGCCCACCATCTTTCAACACCTGCCATGATAAAGAGTAAAATAAATTAGTACAACATAAAAATTGAATACTTGACATGAATAATAATACATACATATATAATTTAAGTTGGGATGCATACAAACTAATAATAGTCTAGATCAATAAATGCATCATCATCATCACTATCACGCGTGTCTTCATGAATGACGTGCTCATCGGGTTCACTGACATCAACTTGTTGAAGGCCTTTCTGTAATCGGTCAAGCATTGACAGGTCATTCGCAGCAGTAACCTCTTCTAGTTCTGGCTCTACTGGTTAAGGCTCACGGGTGAAGTCAGATTCACTCTCGCTGTCTACTTCCATGTTCTAGGGTGAAGTACAACGGTTCGTGAAATGTTTCTTGGAAAGATGTGTTTCTTGGAATAATTCTCCTTCATATGTGTCTGTGTTAATGTGAGGTTCATAATCCTCTTCATCTAGGGGAGCTGGTCTAGCATGTGGTAGCACTTCATAAACAACATCCCAACCATTCGGGTTCTTATTAGTTTCGAGGCCCACAGTAGATAGAAAACTTGGGTCGCTTGTTGAGTCCTAATATAAACACCGGGAACATCTAAATGGGTGCTTTCATTGATTTTGACTAGCCCTATATGCTGATGAGTCATTCTATTCTCCTTCGGCTGGAACCAATAACATTTGAAGACTACGATGTTCGGTGGGTTTTCACCATAGAATTGAAGTTCATAAATTGTTTCAACTCTTCCATAATACACGGTACCTCCTTCACCGATAGCAAAGACACCACAATTTGTAGATTACCGGTCAGGCATATATAGCACTTTACCAAACGTACGAAAGTGATACCCTTTGATGTTGTATTTCTCAAATGAACGGACCTTATAGTCAAAACCATTAACGACTTGTCTCAATTCGGAGTCCATAGACTCTGAATTAGCCTACAAGTTTAATATGAGATGATTTGTGCATTAGCTGCAAATTAGACCAAGAAATTAAATGGTCTATTATTAATAATTACCATTTGTTTGAACCAAGAGATGAAACCGGGATAGCTGCCTCCATGCTTTGCCAGAAGTTCATACTATTCGACAGAATCATTTTGGATTACCGCTCCATCCGAGGATTTGGCGATGGTATAAAATATCCGGGAATAAGAGTAGTTCAAAGGAATTAGAAGTTGCGGAAAAATGTACCGAGAACTTACTCGATGTACGCCTGCACTTCTGTTAGGTTGTTAAGGATATACAACAAAATGGTCCGCCATTCTGCGACATCCAACATTATTGGTTTCAAAGAACCGGCCGGTGCGAGCTTCCCTTTGAATAGGTTGAGGTTGGATCCACCTTTTTTAGGGTTGCCATCATTGTATCGAGGCTTCGGATTATAAAAATGACGATTTTGGCTTCGTAGTGTGCTGTCACGAAGTTTGACACCTCCTCACTAATGAATGCCTCGTCCATCAATGCTTAAATTATACGTTTATTTTTACATTTAGCTCGAAGCATCTTCTGCATCCTCTCAGTTTCAAAGCACCAACGATTTTGCATGGGCCCACCCAATCTTGCCTCGGTCGGGAGATGTAAAATCAATTGATGCATTGGATTAAAGAAGACCAGTGGAAAGATATTCTCTAACTTGCAGAGCAAATACGGCGCCAAGTCCTCCATGTCATCTACCACGCCAAGCGGCAGTTCTTTCGCACAAAGAACACGGAAGAAATACCTCAGCTCTGCGAGTACTAACCATTCATCCTCGGGTATAAAGCCATGTAACATCATCGACTTTACCCGCTCAAGCCATATGTGCCCATTATGACTCTTGACACCAAGTATTTTTCAATTTTTCAAGACTCGCTCCCCTCTTTAGATTCGCTGCATACCCATCGGGGAACATCAAGTGCATTTTGACCCACGAGATAATTTCCCTCATAGCTGGCCTTCCAAGATTGAACCAAGCCTTTGGCTTCAACAATTTACGCTTTCCTTTCGATTGTCTCATGTCTTGTAACGGTCTATGACATAGTCTCTTGATCGACTCTAGCCTTAGGATTATCCTTTGAATTCCCCTCTATGCCAAACAATGTACCAAAAGTGGCCTCTCCGATATTCTTTTCAGTGTGCATCGTGTCAATGTTGTGTGGAAGAAGGAGGTATTTGAAGTAAGGCTGATCCCACAAGCATGTCTTGTCAGTGCAGGCGTATTCCGAATTATACCCCTTGAAGTACCTTAGACACTCTGGATTAGGCTCTAGAGCGTTTAACTTATCCAGGATCAGTTGTCTTGTCAACGCAGGTGGTGCCGAGTTTTTGAAAACTTTACCTTTGGTAAAGTTCTTCTTGTCTTTTCTGAACTGATGGTGAGGATCCAGGAATTGTCTATGCAAGTCAAAGCAACAATACTTACGACCGGCCTGCAACCAATGAAACTGAAGAGCTGCCTTGCATGTGGGGCACGGGAACCTTCCATGCACACACCAGCGAGAGTATAGCACATACGCCGGAAATTCATGCATCGAGTACATGTACCAGACATGCATTTTAAAGTTTTCTTTTCTAGCGGCGTTGTATTTCTTGAACCCATAATCCCAAGCTTCTTGTAATTCATCCTTAAGCGGTTGCATGTACACATTCATATTCTTCCCCGGATAGTTGGGCCCTGGAATTATCAACGTTAGGAATTTGTTCTTTCTTTGCGTAATCTGTTCGAGGGAGATTGGGTGGATTGACATACCTGGAAGACTTGCAAATGGGACAATAGTTCAAGTCCGCATACTCAAGCCTAAATAAGGCACATCCTTTCTCAGAGACATATATCTTATCATAGGGCATCTTAAGTACACGAAGTATTTTGTCCGACTGATACTGGTTTTCACTCATGACTTGGCCATTGGGTAGAAAGCGTCCAAATAGTGTCATCATCGTGCCGTAGCATTCCCTTCCCAAGTTGAATTGAGCCTTCAAAGCCATTATTTGTGCAATGGCATCCAGCTGACAAAGCTCGGTGTGCTCATGGAGAGGACGTTTTGAAGATTCCATCATTTCATAGGAGGCCTTTGCAGATTCCTCCATCTCATCTCTAAATCCCGAGCATCATCAAAGTCTTTCACCATGTCTTTGATCCCAGTACCATGCTCGTCGGTGCTATGATGAACCACCTCAGCTCTACTGTGTTGTCTAGACTCACCATGAAATGTCGACACTGTATAATCAAACTTAAAACCCCTCTTGTGCAGGTGTTTAATCATTACAACCTTTGTCCTCCTTTTATAGTTGTCGCACCCAGGACAAGGGCACTAGTTTGTTGTTTGGCCATTTGCAAATGAGGCTTTCACAAACTCCTTGGTTTTTATAAACCATCATTTCGTCATCTTTTTCTGACTAGTGTGACCGGTGTACATCCACGCATGATCACTCATCTTGCCTAGCTGCCAAAGACACCATATATATAATTCAATATGTATATTCATAAGTTAATCTAGTTTGTAAATTTTATTATGTCCATGCAACCTACATGCAAATAGGTAAAGATAGGTCCTAATCCCACCCGAGTATGTATAGAGTGAGTACGTTCTCCATGCTCTACCCCATTCCGAGAAAAAAAATTGGCAACACCTCCCCGTTGTTCTCCAAATACACGTCACAGCAAAAGCCGAGAGAATGTGCATCCGGAGAACAACGGGGAGGCGCTGCCGAAACTTTGTCTTGGAATTGGGTAGAGCATGGAGAATGTACCCAATCTACACATCCTCGGGTTGTCCGTGGAAATAGCTGGACAATCCGAATGAGTTACTATGATAAATATGCAACTGAATGCATATTTATTGATGCAACACTTTCGGATGGGAGACCCCTAGGTTACTCGACTTAGCGTGAAAATGAAATCTACTGACATGACTAAAAGAGCATATGAGGTTTATAACCCACAAGTATAGGGGATCGCAGAAGTTTTCAAAGGTAGAGTATTCAACCCAAATTTATTGATTCGACTCAAGGGGAGCCAGAGAATATTATCAATATTAGCAGCTCACTTGTCAATTCAACCACACCAGAAAAACTTATTATCTACAACAAATTATTTAGTAGCAAAGTAATATGTAAGTAACGGTAACAGTGGCAAACATGACAGTAGCAGTTTCGTAGTGATTGTAACAATAGCAACGGAGAAGTAACTTAGCAAAGACCAATATGTGGAAAGCTCGTAGGCAATGGATCAGTGATGGATAATTATGTCGGGTGGCATTCATCATGCAACGGTAAAACATAGGGTGATACAGAACTAGCTCCAATTCATCAATGTAATGTAGGCATGTATTCCATATATAGTCATACGTGCTTATGGAAAAGAACTTACATGACATCTTTTGTCCTACCCTCCCGTGGCAGCGGGGTACTATTGGAAACTAAGGGATATTAAGGCCTCCTTTTAATAGAGAACCGGACCAAAGCATTAGCACTTAGTGAATACATGAACTCCTCAAACTATGGTAATCACCGGAAAGAATCCCAGTTATTGTCACCGTGGGGGATGCGGATCATAACTCGTAATAGGTGTTTATAACTTGCAAGATAGGATCTAGAACACATATATATATTCATCAAAACATAATAGGTTGAGATCTGAAATCATGGCACTCGGGCCCTAGTGACAAGCATTAAGCATAGCAAAGTCATAGCAACATCAATCTCAGAACATAATGGATACTAGGGATCAAACCCTAACAAAACTAACTCGATTACATGATAGATCTCATCCAACCCATCACATGTCCAAAAAGCCTGCGATGGAACTACTCACGAACTATGGAGAGCATCATGAAATTGGTGATGAAGGATGGTTGGTGATGACGACGACGTCAATTTCCCCTCTCTGGAGCGCAAATCAGACTCCAGATCTGCCCTCCTGAGGAAGAATAGGAGGTGGCGGCGGCTCCGTATCGTAAAACGCGATGAACTCTTCTCTCTGATTTTTTTCTCCGCAGATGGGAATATATAGGAGCGGAAACGAGGTCGGTGGAGCTCCACGGGCCCCACAAGCCGAGGGGCGCGGCCTAGGGGGCGCGCAGTGCAGGCTTGTGGCCTGGGGGTGGCCCCCTCTGGTAAATTCTTTCGTCGGTACTTTTGATTAAATCTAGAAATATTCTACGTAAATTTTCAGGTCAATCCGAGAACTTTTATTTCTGCTCAAAAATATAACCAAGGCAATTTTGCTGAAAACAGCGTAGTCCGGGTTAGTTCCATTCAAATCATGCAAATTACATTTCAAAACAAGGGCAAAAGAGTTTGGAAAAGAAGATACGTTGGAGACGTACCAACTCCCCCGGGCTTAAACCTTTGTTTGTCCTCAAGCAATTCAGTTGATAAACTGAAAGTGATAAAGAAAAACTTTTACAAACTCTCTTTGATCTTGTTGATGTAAATATGTCTAACTTATGTTCAGGTTTTCAGCTCAGATTATAGACTAACCACATTCACAATAATATTTAGGTCTCATGTTTACTTATATCAATGGCGTAATCAACTAGCAAGCAATAATAATAAGTCTCGGATGACAACAAATTTATCAAAACAATCATAATACAATATGATAAACTGGTATCTCACTAGCCCTTTCTCAGACCGCAAAACATAAATGCAGAGCACCTCCAAAGAGCAAGGACTAACTAGACATTGTAATTCATGGTAAAACAGATCGAGTCATACTCATACTCAATATCAATTAATAGCAAAGCATGTAGATGAAGAGGGTGCTCTCTAACTGGTGCCTTTTATGAGAAGAGGATGACTCAACAATAAAGTAAAATAGATAAGCCCTTCACAGAGGGAAACATTGATTTGCAGAGGTGCCAGAGCTCGAGCTTTTAAAACAGAAATGAATCAAAAATTTGGGTGGTATTCTTTCATTGTCAACATAACAACTAAGATATCTCAATATCATCCATGATAAATACATTATAGGCGGTTTCCAAACAGAATAGTAAACTTTTTACTCCCCGTCCACCAATCAATCACATTCCACGGGTACCGTCCATACAAATAACAATCGTGGGGGAGTTTTGTTTCATTAAGTTTGATTTGAATTTTGAGCATGGAACTAGGCATCCGGATTACCAACCACTTTCTCGTGAATGATAGTGAATCAACACATATCTTGAGAATAACCCACCTAGCATGGAAGATATTGATAGCCCCTACCCACCACATAAGCGATTCGGGCATACATTAGAAAATATTTATTTGAAGGTTTAGAGTGTGGCACATGCAAATTTACTTAGGACGGCAGGTGAATACCGCATATAGGTAGGTATGGTGGACTCATATGGAATAACTTTGGGTTTATGAGGATGGATGCATAAGCAGTATTCCTGCTTAGTACAAGTGAAGGCTAGCAAAAGACTAGGAAGCGACCAACTAGAGAGCGACAACAGTCATAAACATGCTTTGAGATTAACCAACATTGAATACAAGCATGAGTAGAATATAAATCACTATGAACATAAACATCATAGAGGCTATGTTGATTTTGTTTCAACTACATGCGTGAATGATAACCCACAAGTATAGGGGATCGCAACAGTTTTCGAGGGTACAGTATTCAACCCAAATTTGTTGATTCGACACAAGGGGGAGCAAAAGAATATTCTCGAGTATTAGGAGTTGAGTTGTCAATTCAACCATACGTGAAAGACTTAGTATCTGCAGCAAAGTTTTAGTAGCAAAGTAGTGTGGTAGCAACGGTAACAATAGCAGTGACAGCAGTAGCGGTAATAGTAGCAGCAGTGACAGCAATAGGGGTAACAGTAGCAGCAGTGACAATAGTAGTGGCAAAGTAACGTAGCAAGGACCAGTAGGAAAAGACTCGTAGGCATTGGATCGGTGATGGATAATTATGTCGGATGATATTCATCATGTAACAGTTATAACATGGGGAGATATGTAACTAGCTCCAGTTTGTCAATGTAACGTAGGCATGCATTCTGTATATAGTCATACGTGCTTATGGAAAAGAACTTGCATGACATCTATTGTCCATCCCTCCCGTGGCAGCGGGGTCCTAATGGAAACTAAGGGATATTAAGGTTCTCCTTTTAATACAGAACCGGAACAAAGCATTAGCACTTAGTGAATACATGAACTCCTCATACTATGGTCATCTCCGGGAGTGGTACCGACTATTGTCACTCCGAGGTTGCCGGGTCGTAACACATAGTAGGTGACTACAACACTAATGGAATTCAATTATTTGCCGTCGGCCTCTTCTTTGTCGTCTGCTCGCTGATGGCAAAGACCCTATTTGCCGTCAGTCTTGTCTTTGCCGTCTGCTGGCGCACGGCAAAGAGCGGGAGGGCAGACGGCAAAGAGCACGGGGCGGCCCACCACACACCCCCTCCCACCCCATAACGGGCGCTCCCTTTGTCGTCTGCCCTCCTGCTCTTTGTCGTCAGGGGCGAACGGCAAAGAGAGCCCCCTCTAGCGGCCGTCTCCCCACCCCACGTCCCCCTATCTCCTCCTCTTTGTCGTCGGGGGGCGGACGGCAAAGAAAGCCCCCCCCCCCCTAACGGTCGTCTCCCCACCCCACGTCCCCTATCTCCGACATCTCTCTCTCTCTAGCCCGCTCTCTCTGCTCGTCCCCCGCCCGTCGGCCGCCTCCCCTCCGCTCGTCCGAGCGCCGCGGCACCCCTCCTCCCCCCCGCCCGCCAGCTGCCTCCCCTCCCGCCCGTCGGCCGTCCCCCCCCCCCCCCGCCCGCCGGTCGCCTCCCCTCCCGCCCGCCCGCCGGCGCCACCCCCCCCCCCCACGCCCGCCCGCCGCCTCCCCTCCCGCTCGCCGGCCTTCCCCCCCCCCCCCCCCCGCCCGTCGGCCGCCTCCTCTCTGCTCGTCCGAGCGCCGCGCCACCCCTCCTCCCCGGAGCACGACCTCCCCTCCTCCCCGCCCCCTCCTCCCCGGCTGCCCCTCCTCCCCGGCTGCCCACCGCCCCGACGTCCCACTGCCCCGGCCGCCCCTCCTCCCCGGCTGCCCACTACCCTCCTACAATAGGTGAGTTTACTTTTTGTTATTTGATTAGATTTAGTTAGTTGATTTAGTTATTTGATTTAGTGGTAATTTAATTAGTTGTTTTAGTTAAATAGTAGATTTAGTCCTAGATTTAGTTAATTAGTGCTAGGTTATTTGTTATTTGTTAATTTAGAGGTAGATTCTATTTTGTTAATTAGTGGCAGATTCTTTTTAGTAAATGATTGGTAGATTCTGTTTTTGTTATTTTTTTTGTTGTTTAGTGCTATATAGGTTTAGCGATAGGTTTAGTGATAGGTTTAGATTCTACATAGTCATAATTGAAATAAGTAGAAAAAAGATGAAGAATAAAAGAAGAATAAGTAGATAAGGGAAGAGAATAAGAAGAAGAGGAGGAGGGGGAGGAGGAGGATAAGAAGAAGAAGAAGAAGAAGAAGAAAAAAAAGAGGAGAGAGGAGAAGAATAAAGAAGATGAAAAAGGAAAAGAAGGAAGATGAAGAAGAAGAGGGAAATGGAAAAGAAGGAAGAAGAAGAAGAAGAAGAAAAGGAAGGAAGGGAGAAGAAGAAGAAGAAAAGGAAGAGGAGGAAAAAAAGAAGATGAGGAAGAAGAAAATGACACCCTGATACCACGACACGATGCCCGAAACCCCGACACGACACCCTGGCAGAAAACTCTGCGCAGCTGTTAATACGCCGCCCCCGATGCCATTGACGCCCAACCCCCGACCTCTGACACCTCTTCGGCCTCTTGTTCACCGAAAAGTCCCCCGACCACCGACCTCTGACGCCACTGACCCTGGACCCCCGACGACACTGACCCCCGACCACCGACGCCGCTAACCCCCGAACCCCGACACCACCGACACCCGACACCACCGACCCTCGACGGCACTAACTCCCGACGCCACTAACCCCCACCCCCGACAACTCTTCTGCCTCCGGTTGAACGAGAAGGTGCTTTTCGACCTTCCACAAACCGACGGGGTCATAGTTTTGTAAATTATGAGTTAGGTCACATATTTTCTGATTATGTTTTAAAAACATCATATTTGTGTTGATCGTGTGAATTTCAATGTGCAGTTGTTTGACGACCTCCACATGCGTTGGACGAGCTACGCCCCTGCGTTTGTTGGTGAGCACAAATGACTTCTCCTCCTGCCCTCTTAATTTGCTCTGTTCCGGTCTTCGTGCCGATGAAACTTACTAGATATAGGTTTCTTCAATCATGAGTATGCGTGACCAGTATGTGTCTCCTGTTCGAAAGGGCGACATCTATAAGTATGCATGTCTTTGCATATTTATAACCGCCATCCTTTCGAATTGTCCAACGTTATCCATGGACAGCCTATGTATCTGTAGATTGAGTTTGTTTTCCCGTATGCTATGCTCCGGATACGATGCGGAATTTCGTCAGTGCCTCACTGTTCTTCTCCGGGTACACATCCTCTCTGCTTATTGCCTAGACGTGTATCAGGAGAACAGCGGGGAGGTGCTGCCGAAATTCTGCGTCGCATCTGGAGCAGAGCATGGGAAAACGAACCCAGTCTACACATACTCGGGTGGGATTAGGACCTATCTTTACCTATCAGCGTGTAGGTTGCATGGACGTAATAAACTGACAAACTTGATTAGTGGATGAATATAGATGATGAATTATATAATTATTTCTTGTGCCCCCATAGGTATCTAGGCAACATGAGTGATCGTGCTTGGATGTACACTGGTCACCCTAGTCAGAAAGACGTGACCAATGAATGGTTAACAAAAACCAAGGGGTTTGTGAGAGTCGCATTTGCAAATGGCCAGCAAAAAACATGGTGCCCCTGTCCCAACTGCGACAACTGGAAAAATCGAACAGAGTTTGAAATGGGTAAACACCTGCAGAAGTGGGGTTTTACGCCTAATTATACGGTGTGGGCTTTTCATGGTGAGTCTGACCAACGTGCCACAGCTGAGGTGATTCGTCGTCGCACCGACGAGCATGGTACCGTGATCAAAGACATGGTGCAAGACTTTGATGATGCTCGGGATTCGGGCGATGAGATGGAGGAATCTGCAAAGGCCTTCTATGAAATGTTGGAGTCTTCAAAACATCCTCTCCACGAGCAGACCGAGCTTTGTCAGCTGGATGCCATCGCGCAAGTAATGGCTCTGAAGGCTCAATTCAACCTAGGCAGAGAATGCTACGACGCGATGATGACGATATTTGGACGCTTTCTACCCAAAGGCCATGTACTGCCTGCAAACATGTACGAGTCAGAGAAAATCCTCCGTGTACTTAAGATGCCCTATGAGAAAATACATGCCTGTGAGAATGGATGTGCCTTATTTAGGCTTGAGTATGCGGCCTTGAACTATTGCCCCATTTGCAATTCTTCCAGGTATATTGTGGTAGACAACGGTATGGGTGAGAAGAATCAGACCAAAATCCCCATTAGTGTTCTTCGGTGTCTGCCAATCGTACCAAGACTTCGACGTCTTTTCATGGTCGAAGAGACGGCCAGACAGATGACATGGCACAAATTGGGCAAAAGAACCGAACTAGATGCGTAAGGGAACAAGATGCTGGTACACACTTCAGATGGTTTTGGGTGGAGGCACTTCAATGCATTACATAAGGATAAATCGGAAGATCCAAGGCATCCTAGAGTTGCCATCAACACGGATGGGTTCAATGTGTATGGTATGACGGTAGCACAATACAATTGTTGGCTTGATTTGTGTGACAGCCCGATGCCGACGCCCCAGAAGATTCCCCTTTATTTCCGTTTCCGTCGGTGTTATTTCGTTCGTTGCATCATCATGTAGTTTGCATCAAGGCATCATGCATGGCATCATGTCAACTGTGTTTTGTCGTTGTTGCTTGTTGCTCCGTGTTGTTGGGTGTGAGTGCTTTGCGAGTGTGGCGTTGTTTGTTGGCGTGATGAGAGTGGGTGCAACAGAGCCGCTTTAAACCCTGTTACACCGAGGACATAAAACCGTTCTCTCATCTCTATTCTATTTTGTGGTTGCGTAAAAGATTTCAGTTTTGACCCCCTTTAAAAAAGATTCGTTTTCTTTTAAAATGTCATTTTATTAAATGTGGGGGCAACCCCTTGGGTTTTTCTTTTATTTCTTCTTTTGTTTTATTTCAAAACTAGAGTCTCTTCTTATTTGTTAAAAGGGGTTTTATTTTATTCTCTTGTAAAAAAGGGTCTTATTTTAATTCCTCAAAAGGTTTTATTTTTTATTTGTTTAAAAAGTGCCCAATCTATTTTATAGTTGGGGTTTTTTTTAAAGGAGTCAAAAGTATTTTTTTTATTTTGTTTAAATCTTTTTTTCCTTTGTGTGTGTTTTCTGATTTAAAAAAAACAAAAGAGAGCAAAAGGGAGAGGGAGCCAGCCCAGCCGGCCAAGGCCCAAAGCCCAGTTGGCCCCTGCTTGCCCTAGCGACACGGAGGTCAGCCCCCTCATCCCCGTGCTCTCCCCTTGCGCAGCCTCCCCTTTCCCCGAGCCGTCTTCCTCCCCTCCTCATTCCCCATCTCCTTCCCTGTGTGCCGAGCCCCCTTGCCCCTTGCTCTCGATCCCACAGCCGTGGTCGCCTCCCCGCCGCCAGCAGCTCCCCCGTGTTGCCTCTTCCGCCCCTGCGCGCCGCCGGCGGCCTCTGCAGCAGTTGCTCGCCTAGCCCCGAGGTGCCCCGAGCCCCCTGTCGCGCCATGCTTGCCGCCGTTCCCCTCGAGGAGCCCCTCCAGGCCACCGTGCTCGCGCCACCCCCGCCGCAGTTGTGCCCTGCTGCCTGCTGCGTCCGTGCCACCAGGGAGCGCGTTCCCGCGCGCCGCCTCGCCCCTCTCCCTCGTGGGTCGCCACGCCCCAGGACCCCGCGTCCGCCTCCTCCCGCCTCCCTGCCCGCCAGCCTCCATGGCCTCCGCCGGCAGGAGCCCCTGCGCCAGTGCTCGCCGCCCTATGCTCTCCCCTTGCCATTGTGCTGCTGCGAGATGTGCTTGCTTGCTGATGTGTTGCTCCTGCCGCCGTATTGCTTGCCTGTCGGTTGGAGTTTGCTGTTGTTGTTCATGTTGCCGCTGGTTGCTGTTGCCCGATGCTATGTTGTCATATGCTTGCTTGCGTTTGCTGTTGCTCGTGCTGCTGTAGTTGCTCCTGCTGCGTGTAGCTGATGTTAGGTTCTTGTAGATGCTTGATGTGCTTGATGCCGCATGTGCATGCTGCCATTGCTAGTGCTAGCCGTGTAGTTGTTGCTGCCAATTTGCATCTATTGTTAGCCATGTTGTTGTTATTAGTTGCTGAGCTAGGCTGCTTGCCCTGCCTGCTGTTGCTGTCATTAGCCGCTGTCGTCGCCGTTGTTGTTGCTATTGATGCGAGTTCCTGTTGCTGCCGCCTGATGATAGTTGATGTAGGTTGCCTGCATGTTGTTATTGGTTGCCTGCTGCCACTTTGTTTCTTGCGTCGCGTTGCTATTTGCTGTCGCGGGTTGCCATCACCGAAGACCGCGTGCACCATCCCCTCCTTCATGGAACCGACAAGATCACTGAGACCACGACGTCCTCGACGATCCCGACCATCTTCGGAACGTGTTCGACTACCGACGCCGAAGACCCGTGTACCGATGCCGAGTGAACGACTACCATCGACGAGACCCAAGTACCACGACGTCCGCTATGACCTGAACCCCTCCGATATGCACGCTTCGAAGGTATACCGATGAGACGTGTCGTGTACCGATGCATGTGTTGTATGAGATGTTTCGTATGTTTGCGCTATATGTTGCCGTTGCACGTGTTCCTCTTTTGTTGTGCCCTGACACATGGGAACCTGGTAGCGGGATAACCCCATCTTTATTTTAGCATTCCCGCACGCGCTCCCTATACGTTGGCACCGATATCTCGTTGAGTATCGGGATAGGAATGTTGTTGTGGCATCGTTTCCGTTTTGACGCCATGGTTCCCTCTCGCTCGCCGTGGCGACACATGTTTCTTTCTCTTCTTGCCCGTGTTGTTTGAACTTGCATGCATGTCACATTCATGGCATAATATCATGTGTTGCACATCTCTTGTAACCGTAGATCCGTTCTATGCTCCGCGTGTTAACCGACTAGGATGACTTGTAGGATCACCTGCTTCACCCCTTACCATGTTAAGAACAATGTAAAATTGTCGTGTAAATAAACGGGAGTGAACTTATAATTAAACGTGGAGATTCATCGATATGAAACTCGTTGCATATCGAGCTTCACTTAATGTGTAGAGTTTGTGTGAGGTGAATTGTCATCCATCCCTTGCATTTTGATCTGTTCATGCATCATATTAGGTTGTGCATCATGTTGTGCATCGTGTGGTGAATATCTGTGTTGATGTTTGCTTCCGGTTTGCTCCGTCTCGATAGAGTTCCACAAGCATGTCAGAATGTGAGGACCCGTTCGACTACGTTGGTTCACCGACTTCACAGAGTTGTTCTTCTTCCAAGCGGGATCTGAGGCAAGATGACCATTTCCCCAGATACCATTACTATCATTGCCATGCTAGTTTTACCGTTTCTACCATTTACGTCTCGTTGCCTACCACATGTTAAATATCAGCCTCTCAACAATGGCATGATAACCTTCAACCTGTTCGACCTAGCGAACCACTGATTGGCTATGTTACCGCTTGCTTATCCTTGTTGTTAGTGTTGCTAGTTGCAGGTGCAGTTGCTTCCATGTGATAACCTGGGTTCCTTGTTATATCACCATATTAATTGCTATTTAATTTAATGCACCTATATACTTGGTAAAAGGTGGAAGGCTCGGCCTTTCTAGCCTGGTGTTTTTTGTTCCACCTTTGCCCCCTTAGTTTCGGCTACCGGTGTTATGTTCCATAAACGAGTGCTCCCAACACGATCGGGGTTGTTATGGGGACCCCCTTGATAATTCATTTTAGATTAAAGCTGGTCTGGCAAGGCCCAACTTTGGTACTACATTTGCCTAACAACTAAATAACTTCATAGGGAGTAATTAACCCAAGGAATTTAATCAACCCCGGGACCAGTACTCCTCATGAGTGTTGGTCCAAAACAGAGCAGCTTATTAACGCTACCCGGGGCAACTCGGCGTTTGGCATGGTAACCATCGCTCATCCGTCGTGTCCTGAGAATGAGATACGCGGCTCCTATCGGGATCGTCGACACGTCGGGCGGCCTTGCTGGATTTGTTTTACCTTTGACGAGATATCTTGTGCATCGGGATTCCGGTGATGCTTTGGGTAATCTCGGAGTTGAGGTTTTCCACTAGGGAATCCGACGAGATCGCGAGCTTCGTGATTGAGGATTTCTATGCGGCTTGTGGTAATTTGTGATGGACTAGTTGGAGCACCCTTGTAGGGTTAAATCTTTTCGAAAAGCCATCCTGCGTTTATGTGGCAACGTGGAAACTTTGTTTAACACTCGTTCTAGATAACTTGAAGTTAACTTAATTAAAACTTGCCAACTGTGTGCGTAACCGTGATTGTCTCTGTCGTGAGTTCCTTCTCCAATCGAAGACATGGTGGGGTTATGTATGACGTAGGTAGGTGTTCAGGATCATTCATTTGATCATCAGTAATTCACGTCCGCTATGCGTAGATCTCCCCCTCTTATTTCTTGTACTCGTAAGTTTAGCCACCAGATATATGTGCTTAGCCGTTGTTGCAACCTCACCACTTAACCTGACCTCACCCATAAGCTTTGCTAGTCTTGATACCTTTGGAAATGAGATTGTTGAGTCCCCTGTGGCTCACGGATTACTACAACACCAGTTGCAGGTAAAGGTAAAGGTTACTTGACGCGAGCGTGTTGATTGTTCATTTGGAGTTGCTTCTTCTTCTTCTTCATCATCATCGATCTAGGAAGGGTTCCAGGCTGGCAGCCTGGGATAGCAAGGATGAACGTCGTTATTCTTTTCTCGTTTGTTTTCATCCGTAGTCGGACCCTGCTCTTATTCATGATATTGATGTATTGTACTGATGTGACTCTGATGTAGCTTGTGGCGAGTGTAAACCAATTCTATATATATAACTCTTCTTTTCAGTACATGTACTTGTAACGATATCTATTCTTGCGACACGACGAGATGCGCTTCTATCCCTGATGAGGCCCTCGTGCCAAATTGAGGATAGGGTCGCATCTTGGGCGTGACAATTTGTCATTCCACTCAATTTGCCACCCGGAGAGATTATGAAAAGAAAGAACATTTCCTGACGTTGATAATTCCAGGGCCCAACTATCCGGGGAAGAATATGAATGTGTACATGCAGGCGCTTAAGGATGAGTTGCAAGAAGCCTGGCATAATGGGACCGAGATCTACGACGCGGCTACCAAAACAAATTTCAAAATGCATGTATGGTACATGTACTCGACGCATGATTATTCGGTGTTTGCGCTATTCGCTGGCTGGTGTGTGCATGGAAGGTTCCCATGCACCTCATGCAAGGCAGCTCTTCAGTTCCGTTGGCTGCAGGCTGGTCGCAAGTTTTCTTGCTTCGACATGCATAGACAATTCCTGGATCCTGACCATAAGTTCAGAAAAGACAAGAAGAATTTCATCAAAGGTAGAGTTGTCAAAAACACTACACCAGCTGCGTTGACAGGCCAACAGACCCTTGATCAGCTAAACGCTCTCGAGCCTGATCCTTTGCGTCCAGGATACTTCAAAGGGTATAATACGGAACACGCCTAGACTCACAAGTCATGCTTATGGGATCTGCCTTACTTCAAAGACCTCCTTTGCCCACACAACATCGACGTGATGCACACTGAAAAGAATATTGCGGAGGCCATTTTTGGTACATTGTTCGGCATAGAGGGGAAGTCAAAAGATAATCCTAAGGCTAGAATCGACCTGGAGGCTCTATGTGATAGACCGTTGCAAAACTTGCGACAATGGAAAGGAAAGCAAAGCATAGCGAAGCCAAAGGCATGGTTCAACCTTGAAAGGCCAGCTATGAGGGAAATGCTATTGTGGGTGAAAATGCGGTTGATGTTCCCCAATGGGTATGCTGCGAATCTAAAGAGGGGAGCGAGTCTTGAGAAATTGAAAATATTTGGTCTCAAGAGTCATGATTGGCACATATGGATTGAGCGGGTAATGCCTGTGATGTTCGTGGCTTTATCCCTGAGGATGAATGGCTAGTACTGGCAGAGCTGAGCTATTTCTTCCGTTCTCTTTGTGCGAAAGAACTATCGCCTGTCGTGCTAGATGAAATGGAAGAGTTGGCGGCGGAGTTGATCTGCAAATTAGAAAAGATCTTTCCACCGGGCTTCTTTAATCCAATGTAGCATTTGATTTTGCATCTCCCGACCGAGGCAAGAATAGGGGGCCTTTCAAAATCGATGGTGCTACTCAACTGAGACGATGCAGAAGACACTTCGAGCTAAGTGTAAAAATAAACGTAGAATTGAAGTATCGATGGCCGAGGCATTCATTACTGAGGAGGCGGCAAACTTTGTGACAGCACACTATGAAGCCAAAAATCATCATTTGCATAACTCGAAGCCTCGGTACAATGATGGCGATCCAAAAAAAGTTTGATCCAACCTCAGCCTATTCAAAGGTAATCTTGCACCATCCGGTGCTTCAAAAGGGAAATCCTTGGATGTCCAAGAATGGCGGACCATTTCATTGTATATCTTCACCAACCTAACAGAAGTGCGGCCGTACATCAAGTAAGTTCTCGGTAAATTATTGTTCCACAACTTCTAATTCCTTTGAACTACTCTTATTCCCGGATATTTGATATAGTCGATACGCCGCCGAATTCTCACATGGAGCGGTCATCGAAAAGGATTCCGTCGAAGAGTATGAGCTTCTCGCAAAGCATGGAGGCGACTATCCCGGTTTCATCTCTTGGTTCAAACAAAGGGTAATTAATGACCATTAAGGGCCCATTTGATTTCTTGGTCTAATTTGCGGCTAATGCATCCATTCTTTCGTATTAAACTTGTAGGCTGATGCAGAGTCTATGGACGCCGAGTTGAGACAAGTCGCTAATGGTTTTGACTATAAGGTCCGTTCATTTGACAAATACAACATCAACGGGTATCACTTTCGTACCTTTGGCAAAGAGCTATCTATGCCCGACCTAAAGACTACAAATTGTATTGTCTCTGCTATCGGCGAAGGAGGCACCGAGTATTATGGAAGAGTTGAAGCAATTTATGGACTTCTATTCTGTGGTGAAAACCCACCGACCGTCGTAGTCTTCATATGTTATTGGTTTGAGCTGAGGGAGACTAGAAGGACTCATGAACATATAGGACTAGTCGAAATCAACCAAAACACCCACTTAGATGTTCCCGATGTCTATATTATAGCTCAACAGGCGACACCAGTTTTCTATCTACCGTGGGCCTGCCAAACTGATCCAAATCTCAAAGGTTGGGATGTCGTTTATGAAGTGCCACCACATTTTAGACCACCTACCCTCAATGAGGAGGATTACGAACCTCACATTAACCCAGACACATATGAAGGAGAATTCTTCCAAGAAACACGTATGTCCAAGAAACGTTTCAAGAACCACTCTACTTCACCCCGGAACATTGAAGTAGACAGCGACAGTGAATCCATCTTAACCCCTGAGCCCGAACAGGAAGAGCTGGAAGAAGAAGAGGTTACTGTTGCGGATGACCTGTCACTTCTTGACCGATTACATAATGGTGGTCTTCCACATGTTCTTCCTTATAGTGATGATGATGATGCATTTATTGATGATAGTGATGATCATGATGCATTTATTGACCCCGAAGCATATATAGACGAGCATGATTATTATTAGTTTATGTCAGGTATTCAACTATTACTATATATAAATTTTGAGTTCATGTTAGGTATTCAATTTTTATTAGTCATGTTGGTATTTATTACGATTATACACTTAAATTATATACATTTTATTACTCATGTTGGTATTTATGTTGTACTAATTCCATTTACTCTTTGTCATGACAGGTGTTGAAAGATGGTGGGAAAGCATCGAAAGCACTCTCGGCTCCTTCGTCGGCGGGTGGTGGGATGGGTACTTCCATTCCTGCCTCGCCTCTTCGGAGAGCGTTGCTCTCTACTGTCCAAGGAGCGCCCCCGTGAGAGGAGGTCGACCCCCCGCGAAGCCGAGAGGTACTAAAGGTACATGTTGTATTCATGTTGGTATTTATGTTGTACTCATGTTGTATGCATGTTGGTATTTATATACATTTTATTACTCATGTTGGTATTTATGTTGTACTAAAGGTACACGTGGCCGCGGGAGAGGTAGGGCGGTGGCTGCCATGCCTTATGAGGTGGAGGCTACATGGTCTCCGCCACCACCCCAAGCTGATTCACCTGAGCACGGGACTTCTAGGGTGGATTCGTCTGAGGTGGAGGCTACACGGTCTCCGTTTCACGAGCCTTGGGTTGACGAGCCTCAGGTCGATGAGCCTTCGACCCACGAGACTCGTGTCCCAGAGGCTTCATTCCAGGCGACTCCGGAGCAAAGCAGGGATGAGGGTGCGTCCCCAGAGACCAAGTGGGATACCTAGGCTGAGCCAAGTGGCCATGCTGATAGCGACGAGGAGCTGGGTGAGGGGGCTACCATCTACCGGCGTGGTAGTTCGGGGCTCCCGCTCGTGCCGGCGACCCACGAGAACAGGTGGTCGATTAAGCCAAATGGGTACAAGTAAGTTAATTTACTCTTATTTAACCTTTTGCCTTCACGTTTTCACAAATATCTAATGTTTTGGCTTTAATTTGTCATACCGCAAGGGTTGGATTGTTGCCAAGGGTGTCCGCAAGCCCAACAGCGTCCTTGGTGTGCTTTGCCGTCAAAACTTCCCAGGGTTTTTTGCGTTCCTGGTCGGGAGCGAGAGGTAGGAATGACCTGGGAGCACTACTTGGGTGCCCTGGCCCCGCCGGAGGTGGAGATCGACGGTGTTTTGTGCCACACGAGGGCCGACATGGTGATCCAACAGTTCTGGGTAATTTCTCCTTCACATAATTATAAATCAACCATAGCTAGTTATTGTACTAATCGGTGTTGTCTCATTTGCAGACCTACTACAGGTGTGAGGAGGGATACGAGGAGGACGCGGCAAAGGTTATCGAAACCGAATGTCGCCGCCTACTTCAAAACTTTCGGCACGAGGCTTGGGTGCGGGCTGTTCGAGACTACTATGCCACGCTGCGTGTTAGGATGGACAAGGCGAAGTGTCATGATTCTAAGATGGAGAAGGAGCATTACATGAAGGTAATTACATATTATTAAGGCTTTGTAGTTAGTTTCCTTGGTTTGGTTCTTACGCGCTCAAATTTCTCTTTATTAACTTAGGTGCCCCCGAGACGGTGTGTGGATAAGATGGATTGTTGGGAGGCCTTGGTGGATCAGTGGTGCTCCGAAACGTGGGAGGCCAGCCACAACAATGCCAAGGAGAGGCGTGGCAAAATGGTGGGTGTGCCACACCATCAAGGGAGTGTCAACTTAATCCAATTTGGCGAGAACTGGGTATGTGGTTTGCTTCATGCCTCATGCAATTCATTCTTAATGCTATCTTGAGCCCTTTACTAATACAATTTTTGTCTCTCTCTCTTTTAGGCGCGTCACAATAAGACGGAGGTGCCACCGATGTACGACCTATATGCGATGGCCCATACTGCCTCATACAAGAAGGTCAAGGCATTCTCTGAGTCTGACCTCGAGCATCTAGAAAACTTCACCAACATCTCCTCCCACCACAAGCTCGTGAAGTACAGATATCACGGGAAGGCGAGGAAAGGGGAGGATTTTAACCCGAGCGAGGGGCCTATTGATCCAGAGCTAGTGATGATAGCTGGCAACGGGAGGCCCCATGGCTCGATCGCCATTGGAGACGGTCTTATACGTTGTCCTAGCACTCTCCTGCAGATAAAGGCACGCCAAACAAGCTCCTTCGTGAGATAACACCTCGTCCACAGCCAGTCGAGCTCGCCATCGAGGTTAGTTTAATGGACTCAACTATCTTTCCGCATTATGTTGTGCGTTGGAACCAATATGATTACAATGCTAACAATGAGTTGTGTTGCAGGCTGCTATTCTGAAAGAGAGAGAGGCAATGCAGGCGGTTATGGTGGAGAAGGATAAGGAGATGAGGGAGCTGGAGGAGAGGACGACTGCATTGGTGGAGGCAGCGAGGGCACGGAATGATGCGTTTAACAAAGCCATATACGAGCTCTTCGTGGTAAGTTTCTTATTCATATTATTTCAAATCTTGCATTTTAATGTCCGTTTCATTAAAAACTAAAAAGTTTGACTTGTCGAAACCAAATGTACAGTCTATGTGTGAGAAGACCGGCCAAGTCCCTCCGACGATGCCAGTCATTAACATGGCGGGTACGGTGAGTTTCATTTCAGTGCAGTGATCTTAAGAGTGTCCTCATGCTAACGACACATTGCAAACGATGTTTGGTGCAGAATATCTCCCGCAACGCATCGCACGACCCTTCTACAGTGGAGACTTCTCCAGGGCAGCCTTCTCCAGGTGAAAGAAGCCAGAGCCACCGTGCTTCACCGCCGTGATGACGATAATGGTATGTTATTTCTAGTGTTTTGTTGAACAACCGCATAATTGTCCAATATGGCTTAATAAGCGCAGTTAGCTCCAAAATGACATATTTAACCCAAGTTAGCTCCAAAATGACATGTAGTTAGCTTGGCTTCCACCTAAATGACATAATTACCTTAGTTAGCTCCAAAATGACCTATTTACTAAAAAATGGCCTATAGTTAGCTAAGTTCTCTCCTAAATGACATAATAAGGCTTACGTAGCTCCAAGATGACCTATTCCCCCTAACTTAGGTATTAAATGGCCTATAATTAGCTTAGCTAGATCCAAAATGGCTTAATAAGCATAATTTGCTCCAGAATGGCCTATTTTACCCAAGTTAGCTCCGAAATGACCTATAGTTAGCTAGGCTTCCACCTAAATGACATAATTAGCTTAGTTAGCTCCAAAATGGTATATTCAACAAAAATGACATCTACTTAGCTAATTATCCTCCAAAATGAAATTATTAGCTCCAAAAAGGCATAATTAGCTAATTTAGCTTGAAGAAGGGGACAAGAGGAGAAGAAAGAGAAAAAATGAAAAGAAGGAAGAAGAAGAACAAGAGAAGGAGAAGAGAAGGAGAAGGAGAAGGAGAAGGAGGAATAAGAAGGAGAAGGAGTCCTTCTGCTCCTCCTTGTTCTCCTTCTTCTTGTCCTTCTTATTTTCTTCTTCTTCTCCTCTTCCTTCTCCTTCTCCTCCTCCTCCTTCTTCTTCTTTTACTTCTCCTTCTTCTTCTCTTCTTGCTTCTTCTCTTTCTCTTCTTCTACGTAGCTTAGTCTCATCCAACAAAGACTAAATTGGCAAATTATCCTACAAAATGACATAATTAGCTTAGTTAGGTGAAAACATCATAAGTAACCTTGGTTAGCTCATTAAAATGACCAATTTCGCTCAAAAATGAAATAATAAGCTCAAAATGGCATAAGAACCTTGGTTAGCTCATGAATATTATATACTTAGCTTGGCTTCCACCTAAATGATATAATTAGCCATTTTAGCTCCAATATGGCTTAATAAGCATAGTTAGCTCCAAAATGACATATTTAACCCAAGTTAGCTTCAAATCGACATATAGTTAGCTTGGCTTCCACCTAAATGACATAATTAGCTTAGTTAGCTCCAAAATGGTCTATTTAATAAAAAATGGCATATACTTAGCTAAGTTCTCTCCTAAATGACATAATAAGGCTAACTTAGCTACAAGATGACCTATTCCCCCTAACTTAGGTATTAAATGGCCTATAATTAGCTTAGCTAGATCCAAAATGGCTTAATAAGCATAGTTTGCTCCGGAATGACATATTTTACCCAAGTTGGCTCCGAAATGACCTATAGTTAGCGAGGCTTCCACCTAAATGACATAATTAGCTTAGTTAGCTCCAAAATGGTCTATTTAATAAAAATGACATATACTTAGCTAATTATCCTCCAAAATGACATAATTAGCTCCAAAAAGGCATAATGAGCTAATTTAGCCCGAAGAAGGGGACAAGAGGAGAAGAAAGAGGAAAATGAAAAGAAGGAAGAAGAAGAAGAAGAGAAGGAGAAGAGAAGAAGAAGGAGAAGGAGAAGGAGGAAAAAGAAGGAGAAGGAGGAGAAGGAGGAGAGAAGCTCCTTCTCCTTCTTCTCCTCCTTCTTCTCCTTCTTCTTGTCCTTCTTATTTTCTTCCTCTTCTCCTCTTCATTCTCCTTCTCCTCCTCCCCCTCCTTCTTATTTTACTTCTCCTTCTTCTTCTCTTCTTGCTTCTTCTCTTTCTCTTCTTCTACGTAGCTTAGACTCATCCATAAAGACTAAATTGGCTAATTATCCTACAAAATGACATAATTAGCTTAGTTAGGTGAAAACATCATAAGAACCTTGGTTAGCTCGTTAAAATGACCAATTTAGCTCAAAAATGAAATAATAATCTCAAAATGGCATAAGAACCTTGGTTAGCTCATGAATATTATATACTTAGCTTGGCTTCCACCTAAATGATATAATTAGCCAATTTAGCTCCAATATGGCTTAATAAGCATAGTTAGCTCCATAATGACATATTTAACCCAATTTAGCTCCAAAACGACATATAGTTAGCTTGGCTTCCACCTAAATGGCATAATTAGCTTAGTTAGATCCAAAATGGTCTATTTAATAAAAATGACATATACTTAGCTAATTATCCTCCAAAATGACATATTTAACCCAAGTTAGCTCCAAAACGACATATAGTTAGCTTGGCTTCCGCCTAAATGACATAATTAGCTTAGTTAGCTCCAAAATGACCTATTTAATAAAAAAATGACCTATACTTAGCTAAGTTCTCTCATAAATGACATAATAAGGCTAACTTAGCTCCAAGATGACCTATTCCCCCTAACTTAGGTATTAAATGGCCTATAATTAGCTTAGCTAGATCCAGAATGGCTTAATAAGCATAGTTTGCTCCGAAATGACATATTTTACCCAAGTTAGCTCCGAAATGACCTATAGTTAGCTAGGCTTCCTCCTAAATGACATAATTAGCTTAGTTAGGTCCAAAATGGTCTATTTAATAAAACATAACCTATACTTAGCTAATTATCCTTAAAATGACATAATTAGCTCCAAAAAGGCATAATTAGCTAATTTAGCCCGAAGAAGGGGACAAGAGGAGAAGAAAGAGGAAAAGTGAAAAGAAGGAAGAAGAAGAAGAAGAGAAGAAGAAGAGAAGAAGAAGAGAAGAAGAAGGAGATGGAGAAGAAGGAGAAGGAGCCCTCCTTCTTCTTCTCTCCTCCTTCATTTCCTTCTTCTTTTCTTCTTCTTCTCCTCTTCCTTCTACTTCTCCTTCTCCTCCTCCTCCTCCTCCTCCTTCTTCTTCTTCTTTTTCTTCTCCTCTTCTCCTCTTTCTTCTTCTATGTAGCTTATTTTCCCCAACATAGACATACTTAGCTAATTATCCTCCAAAATGACATAATAGCTTAGTTAGGTAAAAACATCATAAGAACCTTGGTTAGCTCATTTAAATGACTAATTTAGCTCCAAAATGACATAATAAGCTCATAATTGCATAAGAACCTTGGTTAGCTCATGAATATTATATACTTAGCTTGTTTTCCTCTAAAATGACATAATTATCCCATTTATCTCCAAAAAGACATACTTAGATAATTTAGCTCCAAGAAGAGGAGAAGAGGAGAAATGAAAAGAAGGAAGAAGAAGAAGAAGAAGAGAAGAAGAAGAGAAGGAGAAGGAGAAGGAGAAGGAGGAGCCTTCTTCTCCTTCTTCTCCTCCTTCTTCTTCTCCTTCTTCTTCTTCTTCTTCTTCTTCTCTTCTTCTTCTTCTTCCTTATTTTCATTTCTCCTCTTCTCCTCTTCTTGGAGCTAAATTAGCTAAGTATGTCTTTTTGGAGCTAAATGGATATGAAACTTACTTATTTCTTCTCCTCTTCATCTAGTCTTCTTCTTCTAACTTACTTATTTCCCATTTTGTAGATTACATTCAATTCACGGAAGCTTGGATTATATTGATGGAGTGCTTCAATATGGTTTCTTCTAAAATGGCTTCACAGAAGCTTGGATTGAAACTATTGTAGTAAATGGATATGAAACTTTGTATGTATGGATGAAACTAGTGTAATATATGGTTTGGTACGAATGAAATTTGCATAATATGTATGGATTATCGATGAAACTTATTTTAATATAGTTATGAGTATGGGTAGTTTGTGTGAAATATATTATGTCATTTGGAGCCTTTGTGTGAAATATATTATGTCATTTGGGGCAGTTTGTGTGAAATATATTCCTGATTTGTGTGAAAATTGTTGGATATTATTAAAAATAAAATAAACAGTGGCAGTTTGGAGCCTTTGTCGTGTGCCCACCGACGGCAAAGGACTACAACAGACGGCAAAGGGCCCAAACTGGACTGTTGAATCAAATTGGGTTCCCCCTTTGCCGTCTGTCGTGCTGGTGGGCAGACGGCAAAGGTTAAAAGGGCACACGGCAAAAGGGCAAGTGAGAGGGGCTTTGCTGGTACCTTTGTCGTCAGCCCACCAGCACGGCGGACGGCAAAGGGGCAAAGGGCAGACGGCAAAGGGTCAAAGGGCAAATGGCAAAGGGGCAAATGAGAGGGGGCTTTAGCGGTGCCTTTGCAGTCAGTCCACCAGCACGGCAGACGGCACAGGGGCAAAGGGCGGACGACAAACTATCTATGGGCCCAGCAGGCCGCCGTTAGCACTTGACGGAGGTGCCCGCAGATGTGTCGTCCCATATTCTTTGTCGTCAGCCCCCTCACGGCAAAGATCCTTTGCCGTCAGTTGTCCCAATGCACACGGCAAAGAGGCCCTTCACCGGATTTTCGTTTGCAGTCCAGTTTGCTGTCTGCTGACGGACGGCAAAGGCCTTTGCCGTCCGGGGTGGCCCCCTTTGCCGTCCGCCATGGCAGACGGCAAAGTATCAGATTCCTGTAGTGCAACTTGCAAGATAGGATCAAGAACACACATATATTGATGAGAACATAATAGGTTCAGATCTGAAATCATGGCACTCGGGCCCTAGTGACAAGCACTAAGCATAGCAAAGTAGTAGCAACATCAATCTCAGAACATAGTGGATACTAGGGATCAATCTCCATCAAAACTAACTCGATTACATGATAGATCTCATCCAACCCATCACCGTCCAGCAAGCCTACGATGAGATTACTCACGAACGATGAAGAGCATCATGGAATTGGCGATGACGAAGGCGTCTATTCCCCCTCTCCGGAGCCCAGAACGGACTCCAGATCTGCTCTCCAAAGGAAGAACAGGTGGTGGCGGCGGCTCCGTATCGTAAAACGCGATGAACTCTTCTCCCTGATTTTTTTCGAGCGAAAGAGATTAAATAGAGCTGGAGTTGGAGGCGGCGGAGCTCCAAGGGCCCCACAAGCCTGCTAGGCGCGGCCAGGGGGGCCCGCCCCTCCTGGGTTTGTGGGATCCTCGCTCCACGTCTCCGGTTGATTCTTGCAACAATATTTTTTTTATATATTCCACAAAAAATCCTCATAAATTTCGAGGTCATTCAGAGAACTTTTATTTCTGCGCAAAAACAACACCATGGCAATTCTGCTGAAAACAGCGTCACTCCGGGTTAGTTCCATTCAAATCATGCAAATTAGAGTCCAAAACAAGGGCAAAAGAGTTTGGAAAAGTAGATACGATGGAGACGTATCAACTCCCCAAGCTTAAAGCCTTGCTTGTCCTCAAGAAATTCAGTTGACAAACTGAAAGAGACAAAATAAAAAACTTTTACGAACTCTGTTTGATCTTGTTGTTGTAATTATGTCTAACTCATATTCAGATTTTCAGGAAGATCATAAGCTAACCACATAAGCAATGACATTTAGGTCTCATGGCAAACTCATATCAATTGCAAAATCAACTAGCGAGCAATAATAGTAAGTTTCAAACGTCAACACTTCAATTGAAACAATCATGAAGCAATACGAATAGATGTATCTCGCTAGCTCTTTCTGAGACCGCAAAACATAAATGCACAGCACCTTCAAAGACTAAGGGATGACTGAACATTGTAATTCATGGCAAAGAAGATCCAGTCACGGTCATACTCAATATCAATTAATAGCAAAGAATAAAAATGACGGAGGTGCTCTCTAATTGGTGCTTTTTGAAAGAAGAGGATGACTCAACAGAAACATAAATAGATAGGCCCTTCGCAGAGGGAAGCATTGATTTGCAGAGGTGCCAGAGCTCAAGCTTTTAAGACAGAGATAAATAATTTTGGGTGGCATGCTTTCATTGTAAACGTAATGACCAAGAGTTTTCACCATCTTCCATGCTACACATGCTATAGGCAGTTCCCAAACAGAAAAGTAAAGTTTTGACTCCCCCACCACCGATCAATCACACTCCACGACTAGCCGAATCCTCGGGTGCCGTCCATACCAACAACAATCCAGGGGGAGTTTTATTTGCAATTATCTTTTCAATTAGAGCATGGAATTGGGCATTCCAATTACCGGCCCCATTCTCGTGAGTGATAGTGAATAAACATGTATCGAGGATAACACGCCTATCATGGAAGATACTGATCGCCCCTTATCACCACATGAGCGGTTCGGGTATGCAAAACAGATTATTACTTCAAGGTTTAGAGAGTGGCACATGCAAATGTACTTGGAACGGCAGGTCGATACCGCATATAGGTAGGTATGGTGGACTCATATGGAACAACTTTGGGTTTATGGAAGTGGATGCACAAGCAGTATACCCATTTAGTACAAGTGAAGGCTAGCAAAAGACTGGGAAGCGACCAACTAGAGAGCGACAACAGTCATCAATAAGCATTGAAATTAACCAACATTGAGTGCAAGCATGAGTAGGACATAAATCACCATAAACATGAATATCATAGAGGCTATGTTGATTTTGTTTCAACTACATTCGTAAACATGCGCCAAGTCAAGCCATTTGAATCATTCAAAGGAGGTTACCATCCTATCATACTACCTCATAATCATGTTGAAATTCATGTTGGCATCCAAGATAAACCATTATAAGCTCCTAGCTAATTAAGCATGGCATCAAAAACTATGATCTCTAAGTTGTCATTGCAAACATGTTTCCCTCATAACAAAGCTGAATTAGGAACGATGAGCTAGTCATATTTACAAAAACAAAATAGATCGAGTTCATACCAGCTTTTCCAGGCTCAGTCACTTCATCATATATCGTCATTATTGCCTTTCACTTGCATGACCGAATGATGTGAACAATAATGAGAGTCTTCGTGCATTTGACTAAGCTGGAATCTACAAGCAAATGCAGAGGAGAAGACAAAGTAATATGGCTCTTTGACGGATAAACAGATATGCATGTGAGAGCCACTAAACATTTTAATCATGGTCTTCTACCTTGACCCAAAGAAAAATAAAACTATTTACACGGGAAAGCTCCCAACAAGCAAAAGAAGAACGGGAAACGCGGAAAACAGGAAAACAAAGCTAAATTTATCATTTTCTTCTAAACAACCAAAAGTAAAAGTTCAGAACAGAGGGTTGTGACTCCTAGATTCATCCATCTCATGGTCATCAAAAGAAATCCGTCAATGAGGTTGATCAAGTCTCCTTGACAAACTTTTTTCGAATCGCATAAATCGGAGAATTTTGAATAGTCACTAGGTTGCCTCAATGGGGATGTGCATATACCCAACAAGCAAATCATACTTCATCTTAACAGTAGGTATAGGGCATTCAAAGCTCCCAGTAAGAATTGATGAAGTTCTTTCAATAGCATTGATGCAATGTACTCGATATTGTTTCTTCGGAAAGTGCACCGTATGCTCATTACCATTGACATGGAAAGTGACATTGCCTTTGTTGCAATCAATAACAGCCCCTGTAGTGTTTAAAAAGGGTCTTCCAAGGATGACCATCATGGCATCATCCTTGGGAATATCCAGAATAACAAAGTCTGTTAAGATAGTAACGTTAGCAACCACAACAGGCACATCCTCGCAAATGTCGATAGGGAAAGCAGGTGATTTATCGGCCATTTGCAAGGAGATTTCAGTGGTTGTCAACTTATCCAATTCAAGTCTACGATAAAGAGAGAGAGGCATAACACTAACACCAGCTCCAAGATCGCATAAAGCAGTTCTAACGTAGTTGCCTTTAATGGAGCAAGGTATAGTGGGCACTCCGGGATCACCTAGTTTCTTAGGAGTTACACCCTTGAAGGTGTAATTAGCGAGCATGGTGGAAATCTCAACCTCGGGTATCCTCCTCTTATTAGTCACAATATCCTTCATGTACTTAGCATAAGGAGATATTATGAGCATATCTGCCAAACGCATTTGCAGAAAGACAGGTCTAATCATTTCAACAAATCTCTCAAAATCCTCATCATTCTTTTTCTTGGATGGTTTGGGAGGAAAGGGCATGGGTTTCTGAACCCATGGTTCCCTTTCTTTACCATGCTTCCTAGCAATGAAGTCGTTCTTATCGTATCTCCTATTCTTAGGTTGTGGTTATCAAGATCAACTGGTTCAATCTCCACATCCTTATCATTGCTAGGTTGAGCATCATCATGAACATCACTATCGATATTATCATTGGGCTCATGTTCATCACCAGATTGTGTTTCGGCATCAAAAACAGAGATATCATTTGGATTCTCGGGTGTAACAACAACAGGGTTGCTAGCATGCAAGTTCCTATTGTCTTTCTTTTTCTTCCTATTACTAGGATGACTAGGTGCATCAGTGCTAACTCCTTGAGAATCTTGTTCAATTCTCTTAGGATGGCCCTCAGGATACAAAGGTTCCTGAGTCATTCTACCACCTCTAGTGATGACTCTAACAGAATTGTCATTCAACTCATTGAGCAAGTCATTTTGAGCCTTAAGTACTTGTTCTACTTGAGTAGTGACCATAGAAGCATGTTTACTCAAAAGCTTAAGATCATTGACATTTCTATCCACACAGGCACTTAAATGACTAAGCATACGAGCATTCTGTTCCAATTGTCTGCTAACATAATCATTGAAACTTTGTTGTTTGGCAACAAAGTTATCAAATTCATCTAAGCATAAGCTAGCAGGTTTATCAAAAGGAATATCACTCTCATTGAATCTACAAAGAGAATTTACCTCTGTTACCTGTGTCGAGTTATCAAGACCATGAGTCTCTTCGATAGGTGGTAGATACTTGACATTTTCAGATTTAATGCCTTTCTCTTGCATAGATTTCTTGGCTTCTTGCCTATCTTCAGGACTGAGGAATAGGATACCTCTTTTCTTCGGAGTTGGCTTCGGAGGTGGTTCGGGAATAGTCCAAGCATTCTCATTGCACAAGATATTATTCAATAGAATCTCAGCTTGTTCCACAGTTTGTTCCCTGAAAACACAACCAGCACAACTATCTAGGTGGTCCCTAGAAGCATCGGTTAGTCCATTATAGAAGATATCAAGTATTTCATTTTTCTCAAGAGGGTGATCAGGCAAAGCATTCAGTAGCTGGACAAGCCTCCCCCAAGCTTGTGGGAGACTCTCTTCTTCAACTTGCACAAAGTTATATATATATCCTGCAAGGCAGCTTGTTTCTTATGGAGAGGAAAATATTTCTCAGAGAAGTAGTAGATCATATCCTGGGGACTACACACACAACCAGGAGCAACAGAAGTGAACCAAGTCTTAGCATCACCCTTTAGTGAGAAAGGGAACAACTTAAGGATATAGTAGTGGCGGATCTTTTCCTCACTCGTGAATAGGGTGGCTATATCGTGCAGCTTAGTAAGATGTGCTACAACCGTTTCACACTCATAACCATGAAAAGGATCAGATTCGACCAAAGTGATTAACTCACGATCGACAGAGAATTCATAATCTTTATCGGTCACAAAGATAGGTGAAGTAGCAAACTTAGGATCGTATTTCATTCTAGCGTTCAGAGATTTTTCTTTCCACTTGCGCGGTAATTTCTCAAGATCATAGCTATCCTTACAAGCAAGAAAGTCCTCAGCTACCTCTCCCTCCATAACATAACCCTCAGGTATATCAGGCAATTCATATCGAGGAGAGCCAGTTCTAACAGGTGAAATAGCAGGTTCTACTTCAATAATCTCAGCAGTTTTAGAAGTATCATCACATCCAGCAACAACTCTAGCAATTTGTGCATCAAGGAATGCACCTAGTGTCAAAGCAGTATCAAGAAAAGCATCATCACAAGCATCATGGATAGCAGAAGTAGCATCATCAAGCACAAGCGACATATCAAAATTTCTAGCAGGTGGCGTTGTCGCAAACTTGCTCATAACAGAAGGTGAATCAAGTGCAGAGCTAGATGGCAGTTCCTTGCGTGTCCTCGTAGTTGAGGGCAAGACTTTAGTTTTTGGATCTCTCGAATTCCTCATAGTGATCAACATATGTAAATCCCAAGTGACTGAGAGAATAGAGCTAGGCCTCCCCGGCAACGGAGCCAGAAAATAGTCTTGATAACCCACAAGTATAGGGGATCGCAACAGTTTTCGAGGGTAGAGCATTCAACCCAAATTTGTTGATTCGACACAAGGGGAAGCAAAAGAATATTCTCGAGTATTAGCAGTTGAGTTGTCAATTCAACCACACCTAAAAGACTTAGTATATGCAGCAAAGTTTTAGTAGCAAAGTAGTGTGATAGCAACGGTAGCAACGGTAACAATAGCAGTGACAGCAGTAGCGGTAACAGTAGCAGCAGTGACAGCAGTAGCGGTAACAGTAGCAGAAGTGACAGCAGTAGCGGTAACAGTAGCAGCAGTGACAGCAGTAGAGGCAAAGTAACTTAGCAAGGACCAGTAGGAAAAGACTCGTAGGCATTGGATCGGTGATGGATAATTATGTCGGATGACATTCATCATGTAACAGTTATAACATGGGGAGATATGTAACTAGCTCCAGTTCAACAATGTAATGTAGACATGCATTCCGTATATAGTCATACGTGCTTATGGAAAAGAACTTGCATGACATCTATTGTCCATCCCTCCCGTGGTAGCGGGTGATGACCCACAAGTGTAGGGGATCTATCATAGTCCTTTCTATAAGTAAGAGTGTCGAACCCAATGAGGAGCAGAAGGATCTGACAAGTGGTTTTCGGCAAGGTATTCTCCACAAGCACTAAAATTATCGGTAACAGATAGTTGTTTGGTAAGATGATTCGCAGCAAGTAGCAAGTAACAATAGTAACCAAGGTGCATCAAAGTCGCCCAATCCCTTTTGTAGCAAGGGACAAGCCAGCACAAACTCTTATAGGAGGTAAAGCGCTCCTGAGGACACATGGGAATTTCTGTCAAGCTAGTTTTCATCATGTTCATATGATTCGTGTTCGCTACTTCGATAGTTTGATATGTGGGTGGACCGGTGCTTGGGTGCTGCCCTTACTTGGACAAACCTCCCACTTATGATTAACCCCTCTCGCAAGCATCCGCGACTACGAAAGAAGGATTAAGACAAAGTCTAACTGTAGCATTAAACTAGTGGATCCAAATCAGCCCCTTACGAAGCAACACATAAACTAGGGTTTAAGCTTCTGTCACTCTAGCAACCCATCATCTACTTACTACTTCCCAATGCCTTCCTCTAGGCCCAAATAACGGTGAAGTGCTATGTAGTCGACGTTCACATAGCACCACTAGAGGAAAAACAACATACAACGCATCAAAATATCGAACGAATACCAAATTCACATGACTACTTATAGCAAGACTTGTCCCATGTCCTCAGGAACAAAAGTAACTACTCACAAAGCATAATTATGTTCATGACCAGAGAGGTATTGAATAGCATCAAGGATCTGAGCATATAATCTTCCACCGAGTAATCCAACTAGCATCAACTACAAAGAGTAATTAAAACTACTAGCAACCTTACAAGTACCAATCGTAGTCGCGAGATGGAGATTGGTTACAAGAGATGAACTAGGGTTTGGAGATGAGATGGTGCTGATGAAGAAGTAGATGGTGATGAGTCCCCTTCGATGAGAGGAGTGTTGGTGATGACGATGGCGGCCATTTCCCCCTCCGGGAGGGAAGTTTCCCCGACAGGACGACCCTGCCGGAGCTCTAGATTGGTTCTGCTCAAGTTCCACCTCGTGGCGGCGGCGATTCCTCCCGAAAGCCTCCTCTTGATTTTTTCTGGAATGAATACCTCCTTATAGCAAAAGAGAGGAGTTAGAGGGCCAACGGGGAGCCCACAAGCCCCCTAGGCGCGGCCAGGGGGTAGGCCGCGCCTAGCAGGCTTGTGTTCTCCTGGTGGCTCCCCTTTGGTACTTCTCCTGCCCGGTATTTTTTATAAATTCCAAAATAATTCCTCATTGATTTTCACGGCTTTTGGAGTTGTGCAGAATAGGTTTCTCAAACTTACTCCTTTTTCATGCCAGAATTCCAGCTGCCGGCATTCTTCCTCTTCATGTAAACCTTGCAAAATAAGAGAGAAAAGGCATAAGTATTGTACTGTGAAGTGGAATAACAGCCCATAAAGCGATAAATATCAACATAAAAGCATGATGCAAAATGGACGTATCAACTCCCCAAGCTTAGACCTCGCTTGTCCTCAAGCGGAAGCCGAGATCAATAAATATGCCCACATGTTTAGAGAAAGAGGTGTCGACAACACAAAATACGGACATGCAGGCATCATGATCATAATCAGAACAGCAATATCATCATATAATATCTCATGCTAAAGTGATAATTGCATCACAAAGTAAAGTATGGATCAAGAACCTTACTGAGAATTAACAACTGATAGCCTTTAGCCATTGAAGCAATTGCAATTTATCATAACATCGGAAGGAGTCAAATAAGAGCTTGTAAAGCAAATCCACATAATCAATCATCCTTTCGTCTCCTATAATTGCTAAAACTCACGTGGTACTCATGAGATCAAAGTTTCAGTTGGACACGGAGAAAGATAGGGGCTTATAGTTTCGCCTCCCAACTACTTACCTCAAGGGTAATTTCAACAATAATAATTCATGAATACTTACTTCCAAGTTGACATATGAATATAGATCTTTCCCTAGCATATGACGTTAGCCAAGATAAAGGCGAAATAAGGAATTGGTGTCGATCACCATGACACTTCCAAGGACAAAAAGTAAAGGTACAAGATAGGCCCTTCGCAGAGGGAAGGAGAGGTTCTCATGCGCTTTTGAGGTTTGGATGTGTGACCTCTTAGTGTGAAGGAACGTCACTTTTTATTGCCTCGTGTGATAAAGAACTTTATTATGTAGTCCGTCGCTTTTATGTCTTCCTCATCACAGGTTCGTACAAAGCTTATTTTCCACACACTGATAGATCAGACATATTTAGGGAGCAATTTTTATTGCTTGCACCGATGACAACTTACTTGAGGGATCTTCTTCAATCCATAGGTAGGTATGGTGGACTCTCATGGCAAAACTGGGTTGAAGGTTTATGGATGCACAAGTAGTATCTCTACTTAGTGTGGAAGTTTTGGCTGATATGAGGTGGAAGCAAGCGTCACATGCTAAGGGATCTCTAGTCATATAACATTGTTCGGAACCAAGCAAACATAATTCATTATGTTGTCTTCCTTGTCCAACATCTACTTCTAATCATGTAATAGTTTAGTGAGTGTTCACAATCATAGATGGTGCCCAAGATGATATATTTATATGTGAACCTCTCCTTCTTTATCACTTCCTATTAATTGCAACAATGACCAAGGTCTACGTTTGTCCACCCTCAACTAGTTTCAATCAACATTCTTTTTATATGTGAAGCCATCACTTCCCATAAGATCATTCCATGATCTTTCATGCTTTTGTTCTTTTATCATTCTCTTGATCACCCTTAACTAAAACTATCTTTATTATATGACTCACGAGCTCGAATACATTGGGGGTGACACAAAGCAAAACTCAAGCCTAAAACACTAAGAACTTTATTCTACTAGAGAAAGATAAAACCAAAAAGGATCAAACTAAGAAAAGGTAAAGGCAAAAGATGTGATGGTGATACGATACCGGGGCCACTCCCCCAAGCTTGGCACAAGCCAAGGGGATTTCCCATACCCGTGCTTAGTAGTCTTCCTTCGGAGGTGATGGTGGTTGAGTTGTCTTGTCTTTTGATTCCAAGAGGGCCATCAATCTTTGATTTATACCTTGGAGCTCTGTGATATGCTTCTCCAGCAAAACAACTTCACGAGTGAGAAAAGTATTACGAACACGAGTTATTTCACATAACCTCAAGAGCTCGATCAAGGATGGAGGTCAAAGGTGGAGGTAAGGTTGAAGAAAATCCTGTTCCTCAGCTTCTTCCTTGTTGAGCACAGATTGCCCTTCGTCCAACGCCGGATTCTTCTCCTTACTTTTGCCCTTAGTCACTTTAGGTAGCCTTTCCTTGGCCTCCACGACCTCCATTCTTTTCAGATCAGCATTTACTTCTTCATAGACTTGAGGGAGACCGTTCTCCCCTACAGATTCCCGAGACAACATCTTGCCCTAAATCCGCGGAAGAAAACAGGCTCGAAACGAAAACAGAGGAAAATTGTGTGATATGAGGGTCGGACCTTTCGGGAGAATATATAATGATTTTTCCGACAAGAAGGAGTACTCCGCAAGAAAACAGAGTCCAGGAGGCACACGAGGTGGTTACAAGCCCCCCAGGAGTGGCCACGGGGGAGGCCCGCGCCTAGCAGGCTTGTCGCCTCCTCGTGCGCTTTCCGGACTACTTTAATTTTTTCTATTTTTCTAAAAATTCCAAAACGGAGAAAAATTACTACTCGAAAAGTTTAGGAGTCGGTTTACTTATCGAATCACATACCTCTTTGTTTTCGCAGTCTGAAACAGGCTGATAAATATCCCTTATGTACTCCTGCGGAGTTATGGTATTGATAATATTGCTTTCAACATTTATGGGAGTACCTGAGATATAATGCTTGATTCTTTGCCCATTTACCACTCTCGGAAAATTATCTTCCGTGTTGTTGATCTTGATGGCACCGGAACAATATACTTATTCAACAATGTAAGGACCTTCCCATTTAGAGAGAAGCTTGTCCGCAAAATATCTTAAACGAGAATTATATAGCAAGACATAATCACCTACATTGAACTCACGTTTTTGTATCCTTTTATCATGCCACCTCTTAACCTTTTCTTTAAACAACTTCGCATTTTCATATGCCTGAGCTCTCCATTCATCAACCGAGCTAATATCAAATAACCTCTTCTTACCAGCAAGTTTGAAATCAAAGTTGAGCTCTATGATTGCCCAATAAGCCTTATGCTCTAGCTCAAGAGGTAAATGACATGCTTTACCGTAAACCATTTTGTACGGAGACATGCCCATGGGATTCTTATAAGTAGTTCTATAAGCCCACAGTGCATCATCGAGCTTCTTAGACCAATTCTTTCTAGACCTGTTGACAATCTTTTGCAGAATTAGTTTAATCTCTCTATTACTTAGCTCTACTTGACCACTGGACTGAGGATGATAGTGAGATGCAACTCTATGGTTGGCATCATACTTAGCAACCGTTTTACAGAAAGCACCATGAATAAAATGTGAAACACCATCAGTCATTAGATATCTAGGGACTCCAAATCTAGGGAAAATAACTTCTTTAAGCATCCTGATAGAGGTGTTGTGATCAGCACTACTAGTTGGGATAGCTTCTACCCACTTAGTAACGTAATCAATAGCAACTAGGATATGAGTATACCCGTTGGATTTTGGAAAAGGTCCCATATAATCAAAGCCCCAAACATCAAATGGTTCAATGACAAGTGAATAATTCATAGGCATTTCCTGACGTTTACTGATATTACCTATTCTTTGACATTCGTCACAAGACAAGACAAACTTACGGGCATCCTTGAAGAGAGTGGGCCAATAGAAACCTGATTGCAATACCTTGTGTGCAGTTCTATCTCCCGCATGGTGTCCTCCGTAAGCCTCGGAGTGACACTTCTGTAGGATCTGTCCCTATTCATGTTCAGGTACACAACGTCTAATAACACCATCTACTCCTTCCTTATAAAGGTGAGGATCATCCCAAAAGTAATGTCTCAAATCGAAGAAGAATTTCTTCTTTTGCTGGTATGTGAAACTAGGTGGTATAAATTTGGCAACAATATAGTTTGCATAATCATCATACCACGGTGTACTACGTGAAGCATTGATGACATTCAATTTCTCATCAGGAAAGCTATCATCAATAGGTTGTGGGTCATCAAGAACATTCTCCAACCTAGACAAGTTATCTGCTATGGGTTCTCAGCACCCTTTCTATCAACAACATACAAATCAAATTCTTGTAGCAAGAGAACACATCTGATAAGTCTAGGTTTAGCATCTTTCTTCTCCATGAGGTACTTAATAGCAGCATGTTCAGTGTGGATAGTGACTTTGGAATCAACTATGTAAGATCTGAACTTTTCACATGCAAACACGACTACTAAAAATTCCTTTTCAGTAGTAGCATAGTTTCTCTGGGCACTGTCTAGAGTTTTACTAGCGTAGTGAGTAACATTCAACTTCTTATCAACTCTTTGTCCTAGGACAGCACCAACAGCATAATCACTAGCATCACACATGATTTCAAAAGGTAAGTTCCAATCAGGTGGTTGAACAATAGGCGCAGTTACCAAGGCATTTTTAAGTATTTTGAAGGCTTCCTCACAATCATCGTCAAAAACAAAAGGAATATCCTTTTGCAATAGATTGGTAAGAGGCCTAGAAATCTTATAGAAGTCCTTAATGAACCTTCTATAGAAACCAGCATGACCAAGGAAACTTCTTATACCTTTGATATCTGTGGGGCATGGCATTTTCTCGATCGCATCAACCTTAGCCTTATCGACTTCAATACCTCTTTCAGAAATTTTATGTCCTAAGAAGATGCCTTCATTAACCCTAAAGTGGCACTTCTCCCAATTCAAGACAAGACTGGTATCTTTACATCTCTACAAAACTCGATCAAGGTTGCTGAGGCAATCATCAAAAGAAGGCCCGTAAACGGAGAAGTCATCCATGAAAACCTCAACAATCTTTTCACAAAAGTCAGAGAATATAGCCATCATACATCTTTGAAAGGTAGCAGGTGCGTTACATAAGCCAAAAGGCATACGTTTATAAGCAAAGGTACCGAAAGGGCAGGTGAAAGTGGTTTTCTCCTGATCAGATTGTGCAACAGGTATTTGGGAGATACCAGAATAACCATCTAGAAAGCAGAAGTGTGTGTGTTTAGACAGTCTTTCTAGCATTTGGTCGATAAAAGGCAAAGGGTAATGATCTTTCCTAGTGGCTTTATTCAATTTCCTAAAATCAATCACCATCCTATAGCCAGTAATAATCCTCTGTGGGATCAATTCATCCTTATCATTAGGGACAACGGTAATACCTCCCTTCTTAGGGCGCGGACTTACCCAATCACTATGAGCAACAGGATAGATAATACATGCTTCCAGGAGCTTTAGTATTTCTTTTCTTACTACCTCTTTCATCTTAGGATTTAATCTCCGTTGATGATTAGCAACTGGTTTGGAATCAGGATCGGTTTTAATCTTGTGCTGGCATAGAGTGGGACTAACGCCCTTAAGATCATCAAGAGTATATCCAATAGCAGCACGGTGCTTCCTCAGAGTTTTTAGTAACTTCTTTTCTTCATGCTCTAAGAGGCTAGCACTAATAATAACAGGATATATCTCTTTTTCATCGAGATAAATATACTTAAGAGTATCAGGAAACTGTTTAAGCTCGAACACAGGATCACCCTTTGGTGGGGGTGGATCTCCAAGCAGTTCAACAGGCAAATTATTCTTAAGGATAGGATATTTTTCAAAGATAACTCTATCTATCTCATTCCTTTCATCCATATGCATATTATTTTCATGATCAATCAAGTATTGCTCTAAAGGATCAGTAGGAGGCACAGCAATAGAAGCTCGGGCAATAATTTCATCCTTACTAGGCAACTCTTTTTCATGAGGTTGTCTACCAAACTTGGAGAAATTGAACTCATGTGACACACCTTCAAAGCCAACAGTGACAGTTTGCTTCTCACAGTCAATATGAGCATTGACAGTATTGAGAAAAGGTCTGCCAAATATGATGGGACAAAAGCTATATTGTGTGGTAGCAAGAACGAGAAAATCAGCAGGATACTTCGTTTTACCACACAATACTTCAACATCACTAACAATTCCCAAAGGGCAAACAGTATCTCTATTGGCAAGCTGAATAGTGACATCAATAGGTTCCATCTCGACAGGTGCAATCTCGTCTTTAACTTCATCATATAAAGATTGAGGTATTGCACTAACACTAGCACCCACGTCACATAAACCATGATAACAATGATCTCCTATCTTAACAGAAACAACAGGTGTGCCAACAACACATCTATGTTTGTCTCTAGCATGTGGTTTAGCAATTCTAGCAGCATCTTCACAGAAGTGAATATCATGGCCATCAACATTGTCGGACAGGAGATCTTTGATAATAGCAATGCTAGGTTCAACTCTAATTTGCTCAGGGGGTGTAGGTGTTCTAATGTAGCCCCTACGTATCACATTTGAAGCTTTAGAATGATCCTTTATTCTAATAGGGAAAGGTGGTCTCTCAATGTAAGCACTAGGAACAATAGGATCATTATAGGCAATGACTTTCTCTTCAACTGGATTGGGTTTAACTACATTGACTTCTAAGGGAAGATGATATTTAAACCACTTCTCTTTAGGGAGATCAATATGAGCAGCAAATGATTCACACAATGAAGCTGCTATCTAAGAGTCAAGTCCATGCTTAGCGCTAAAATCACAAAAAGTATTTGTTTCGACAAAGGATTTAACGCAATCAAACTTGAGATTCATACCTAACTCCTCACCTTCTTCAAACTCCCAATATTCAGAGTTTCATTTAATTCTTTCCAATAAATTCCATTTGAAGTCAATATCTCTCTTCATAAAAGAACCAGTACAAGAAGTGTCAAGCTTGGTGCGATTATCATGAGAAAGCCGAGCATAGAAGTTCTGAATGATAATTTATCTCGAGAGCTCATGGTTGGGGCATGAATATAACATTGATTTAAGCCTCCCCCGAGCTTGAGCGATGCTTCCCCTGTCACGAGGCCAAAAATTATAAATATAATTCCGATCACGATGTACTAGATGCATAGGATAAAACTTTTGATGAAATTCCAATTTCAATCGGTTGTGGCTCCATGATCCAGTATCGTCAGATAGCCTATAACATGTCAATGCTTTATCCCTAAAAGATAAGGGAAAGACCTTCTTCTTGACCTCATCCTCGGGAAAACCTACAAGCTTAAATAAACCACAAACTTCATCTACATAGATTAGATGCAAGTCGGGATGTGATGTTCCATCTCCTCTAAAAGGATTAGTCAGCAGTTTCTCAAGCATGCCCGAAGGAAATTCATAGCAAATATTTTCAGTAGGTGCAGAAGGTTGAGGAGCAACTCCTTTTGCTTCCGTTCGAGGTGAAGATACCCCGAACAAGCTCCTCAAAGGATTATTTTCCATAGTGACAAGTGACAATAAATTTCAGCACACTATATAAATGTTTCCTTACCAAATTCCACTTACCAAAGGCGCTTCACCTCCCCGGCAACGGCACCAGAAAAGGGTCTTGATGACCCACAAGTGTAGGGCATCTATCATAGTCCTTTTGATAAGTAAGAGTGTCGAACCCAACGAGGAGCAGAAGGATCTGACAAGTGGTTTTCACCAAGGTATTTTCTGCAAGCGCTGAAATTATTGGTAACAGATAGTTGTGTGGTAAGATTATTCGCAGCAAGTAGCAAGTAACAATAGTAACAAAGGTGCATCAAAGTGTCCCAATACCTTTTGTAGCAAGGGACAAGCCAGCACAAACTCTTATAGGAGGTAAAGCGCTCCTGAGGACGCATGGGAATTTCTGTCAAGCTAGTTTTCATCATGTTCATATGATTCGCGTTCGCTACTTTGATAGTTTGATATGTGGGTGGACCGGTGCTTGGGTGCTGCCCTTACTTGGACAAACCTCCCACTTATGATTAACCCCTCTCGCAAGCATCCAAAACTACGAAAGAAGAATTAAGACAAAGTCTAACCATAGCATTAAACTAGTGGATCCAAATCAGCCCCTTACGAAGCAACGCATAAACTAGGGTTTAAGCTTCTGTCACTCTAGCAACCCATCATCTACTTAGTACTTCCCAATGCCTTCCTCTAGGCCCAAATAATGGTGAAGTGTTATGTAGTCGACGTTCACATAACACCACTAGAGGAAAAACAACATACAACGCATCAAAATATCGAACGAATACCAAATTCACATGACTACTTATAGCAAGACTTATCCCATGTCCTCAGGAACAAAAGTAACTACTCACAAAGCATAATTATGTTCATGACCAGAGAGGTATTGAATAGCATCAAGGATCTGAACATATAATCTTCCATCGAGTAATCCAACTAGCATCAACTACAAAGAGTAATTAACACTACAAGCAACCTTACAAGTACCAATTGGAGTCGCGAGACGGACATTGGTTACAAGAGATGAAGTAGGGTTTGGAGATGAGATGGCGCTGATGAATATGTTGATGGTGATGAGTCCCCTCCGATGAGAGGAGTGTTGGTGATGACTATGGAGACGATTTCCCCCTTCGGGGGGAAAGTTTCCCCGGCAGGACGACCCTGCCGGAGCTCTAGATTGGTTCTCTTCAAGTTTCGCCTCGTGGCGGCGGCGATTCCTCCCGAAAGCATCCTCTTGATTTTTTTATGGAATGAAACCCTCCTTATAGCAAAAGAGAGGAGTCAGAGGGCCAACAGGGAGCCCACAAGCCCCCTAGGCGCGGCCAGGGGGTAGGTCGCGCCTAGCAGGCTTGTGGCCTCCTGGTGGCTCCCCTATGGTACTTCTTCCGCCCAGTATTTTTTATAAATTGCAAAATAATTCCTCGTTGATTTTCACGGCTTTTGGAGTTGCACAGAATAGGTATCTCAAACTTGCTTCTTTTTCAGGCCAGAATTCCACTTGCCGGCATTCTTCCTCTTCATGTAAACCTTGCAAAATAAGACATAAAGGGCATAAGTACTGTACCGTGAAGTGTAATAACAACCCATAAAGCGATAAATATCAACATAAAAGCATGATGCAAAATGGACGTATCAGCGGGGTCCTAATGGAAACTAAGGGATATTAAGGTTCTCCTTTTAATAGAGAACCGGAACAAAGCATTAGCACTTAGTGAATGCATGAACTCCTCATACTATGGTCATCTCCGGGATTCTTGCGCTCCTCGCTATTGTCTCCGGGGTTGCCGGGTCATAACACATAGTAGGTGACTACAACTTGCAAGATAGGATCAGGAACACACATATATTGATGAGAACATAATAGGTTCAGATCTGAAATCATGGCACTCGGGCTCTAGTGACAAGCATTAAGCATACCAAAGTAGTAGCAACATCAATCTCAGAACATAGTGGATACTAGGGATCAATCCCCATCAAAACTAACTCGATTACATGATAGATCTCATCCAACCCATCACCGTCCACCAAGCCTACAATGAGATTACTCACGAACGATGAAGAGCATCATGGAATTGGCGATGAAGGATGGTTGGCGATGACGAAGGCGTCGATTCCCCCTCTCCGGAGCCCAGAACGGACTCCAGATCTACCCTCCAGAGGAAGAACAGGTGGTGGCGGCGGCTCTATATCGTAAAACGCGATGAACTCTTCTCCCTGATTTTTTTTCCAGGCGAAAGAGACTAAATAGACTGGAGTTGGAGGCAGCGGAGCCCCGAGGGCTCCACAAGCGTGTCAGGCGCGGCCAGGGGGGCCGCGCCTCCTGGGCTTGTGGGCTCCTCGCTCCACATCTTCGGTTGATTCTTGCGCCAGTATTTTTTATATATTCCACAAAAAATCCTCGTAAATATCCAAGTCATTCCGAGAACTTTTATTTCTGCACAAAAACAACACCATGGCAATTCTGCTGAAAATAGCGTCAGTCCGGGTTAGTTCCATTCAAATCATGCAAATTAGAGTCCAAAACAAGGGCAAAATAGTTTGGAAAAGTAGATATGATGGAGACGTATCAGTGAACATGTGCCAAGTCAAGCCACTCGAATCATTTGGAGGAGGATACCATTCTATCATACTACAACACAACCATTTTAATATGTATGTTGGCACTCAAGACACACCATTATTCACTCCTAGCTAATTAAGCATGGCATAAATAACTATAATCTCTAATTGTCATTGCAAACATGTTCAATCCATAACGAGCTGAATCCAGAACGATGAGCTAATCATATTTACAAAAAAAATAGGTCGAGTTCATACTAGCTTTTCTCCATCTCCGTCACTTCATCATATATCGTCATTATTGCCTTTCACCTGCACGACCGAACGGTGTGAAAAATAATAATAGGAGTGATCGTGCATTGGACTAAGTTGCAATCTGTGAGCAATAACTCAAAGGAGAATGACAAGGTAATATGGACTCTCTAATAGATAAACGATAGTGAATACGAGAGCCACTCAACATGTCATCGTGGTCTTCTCCTTATGACCCAAAGAAGAAAGAAAAATTATTTACACGTGAAAGCCCGCAACAAGCAAAAGAAGAACGAAAAATCTTTTGGGGTTTTATTTTAACACTACAACTAAACAACTAGAAGGTAAAGCTATTTTTTTCTCAAGGTTAATGAAACACAAAAGAAGAAAACAAAAGGAAGAAATAAACAACCATGGATAGTACAATGAAAAAGTATGAACACAAACAATGGAATGTGTGTGTGAACATCAATGTAATGTCGGTGAGAAATATGTACTCCCCCAAGCTTAGGCTTTTGGCCTAAGTTGGTCTAAGGCCATGGCTAGGAATAACCCTGTCCTGGATACTCCGGAGAATACTGAGGGTTCCACTGGTTTGCGAGCTCCTGAAGCTCCCACTGAAAAACTCAAACTTGATACGGATCGAGGGCTAATGCAGGCTCATGTGCTGGGGGTTGCAACACCCCCAATATTTGTAAATGTCCTCGGGCATAATAGAGTACTTTCCTGCATGGATATCGCACAAAGAAGGAGCACGCAAAGTAATTGAAAGGACTTGGATGTCGCCTAGAGGGAGGGGGTGAATAGGCGCTTTAAAGTAATTACGGATTAGGCTTGAACAAATGCGGAATAAAACTAACGATTAATTTGTCAAGCACAAAACCTAAAACAACTAGGTTCACCTATGTGCACCAACAACTTATGCTAAGCAAGATAAACAACTAAGTGATAGCAAGGTATATGACAAGAAACAATATGGCTATCACAAAGTAAATTGCATAAGTAAGAGATAACTGAGGCACGCGGAGACGATGATGTATCCTGAAGTTCACACCCTTGCGGATGCTAATCTCCATTTGGAGCGGTGTGGAGGCACAATGCTCCCCAAGATACCACTAAGGCCACTGTAATCTCCTCACGCCCTCGCACAATGCAAGATGTCGTGATTCCACTAAGGGACCCTTGAGGGCGGTCACCGAACCCGTACAAACAAGGTTGGGGCAATCTCCACAACTTAATTGGAGGCTCCCAACAACACCACGAAGCTTCAGTACAATGGTATATGGCTTCGAGGGGACCACAAATGCTCGGGGCAGTCTCCACAACTTAATTGGAGACCCCGATGCTTGCCCGAAGCTTTACACCACAATGATTGAGCTCCGAGGCACCACCAATCTTCTAGGGGGACCAAGTACCCAAGGGTAATAAGCTTCTCAACTTCTCACTTACACGTACCACCGTGGAGAACTCAAACCAATGCAACTAATGCAATGACAAGAACACATGAAGTGGTCAAGTCCCTCACGCTCAAATCCCTCCACAACAACAAAAGCTATGGAGAAATATCACAGGAAGAACAAGGAGCTCACAAAGAACTCCAAGATCAAGATCCAAGGGGTTCCCCTCACATAGAGGAGAAAGTGATTGGTGGAGATGTGGATCTAGATCTCCTCTCTCTTTTCCCTCAAGAACTAGCAAGAATAATTGGAGGGATTGAGAGTTAGCAAGCTATAAAAGGTCAACAATGGGGGAAGAACACGATCTCGATGGATAGATAAGGTCCAATGGGGAAGAAGACCTCCATTATATAGTGGGGGAGAATCCAATCATTACCCCCACTCACAGCCCGACCGGAGCGGTACTACCGCTCCCAGAACGTCCGAGGCAGCGGTACTACCGCCTGGGAGCGGTAATAAAAAATTACTTCCGCTCCAAGCGCGGTACTACCGCTCGAGGAGCGGTACTACCGCTCGCAACAAGAGCGGTACTACCGCTGGATACTGAATATGCCATAACTTTTGCATACGAACTCCGAATCAAGCTAACTCAAGCTTGTTGAATTCACGGCGACAAGAGTTATCCAATCTTAATAACATATAGTTATAAGAAATCCAATGATACAGAGATGTAAGACCTCTGTGAATGAAGAACCGGCAAAAACTTCCAACATCGAAAACATCATAGAAGATGCATATAGACTTCGTTTTCGATGAACTCGAGCTTGTCATGAAGATGATCATAAACTCCAAAAGTCACAAGGAGAAACACCAAACAAGAACCAAGATATGATGCAAGTATGCAAATGGTTTGAGCTCTCAACAAACGATACGATCAAGCTACTCACTTGAGAGCCCCCCTTGACAGTACGGCAAACTATCCTACAATAGAAAAACCTATCAAGGGCAAACCTATACCTTGCACCTAGTCCTCTTGAACTAGATGATGATGATCTTGGCTTCCTCAAGATGGACCACCTTTCTTGATTTCTTCCCGATATCCACTATGGGTGAGCCACTCTTCAGCACATTCTTCACAAGTCCATTACCACCACAATGGACGGCAAGCTTCAAGCATAATATCTCTGTGATGCTCCACTTGAACTTGCACACCGCAATCTTGATGACGAACACCACTTGATGTCATTCTTCATAGGTTGAATGACATCTTTCTCTCAACGCAAACCCATGGAAACACACCTAACCCCACATAGAACTCTCACGAAGACATGGGTTAGTACACAAAAGTGTTATGGACAATGCTTACCATACCATGGGATCACTTGATCCTTCTTGGTACATCTTGTACGCTTTGTGTGTTGATCATCTTGATTTACTCTCTGCCTAGTCTTGATCAACCGTGTGTCTTTATGACCAATCTTCGGATAATACTTTGAATACCACCTTGGTAATCATATAAACTCCTTGAAACCAACGGATGGACTTCAAGAAGTGCCTATGGAAAAATCCTTCGAATATAACTTAAGGCAACCATTAGTCCATAGGGATTGTCATCAATTACCAAAACCACATATGGAGAAACATGCTCTAACAATCTCCCCCATTTTGGTAATTGATGACAATCAGTACAAGAGAATTTATATAAGGAAATAGGCATAACCAAGTGCACACATACAAAGCAATAATGCATGTGTACAAGATGTAAATGCTTAAGCAATTAAAGCAAAACCTTCTAAGCATCACCAAATTAAACTCTCTAAACTTCTCCCCCATTGGCACTGATTGCCAAAATGGACAAAAAGTTTAGAAAGCCAATATAGTAGGTGGTCCTCCAAAGAGTGTGTACTTCTCAACAATAGTGCAATGAAATACACAAATACAATGATAAACGTTGGAGGAAAACGAACTATATCGAGGACCCAAAGATTGCAAGAAGGATCGTATGTCACAAAGACATACAAAAGAGAGAAGCAAGCAATCAAAAGATACGGATAGGAACAATCAATCATACGGTCCTACGAACCACATGAAAAAAAGATATTATGATAAGGGCAAAGGAGTGTTTTATCAAAACTAGAGAAGCTCCCCATGATTTGTGCACTAATAAGAATTTTTGTATTTGATACAAGTGCACAAAATAGGATCGTTGCTCCCCCAAAATTAATTAAAACACACAACAAGTGCAAGGAAATATATGAGACAATAAGCATATCACTTGCATAAACCATATGGTTGAGCAACATGTAAAAGAGGCAATATAATAATAGGCTCAACCAAATGGATGTGTGTGAGTCATGGCAAGGCACTTGAGAAGACTAAGATAAGGATGAGCATTACTCATCAACATTGTATTTAAGTAATGAGAAACAAAGTGCAAGACATATCCTTCCCACACACACACTACTAGCAAATGGGTTCACAAGCTTACTAATAAACAAATTGAGAACCACACTTGTGACAACCAATGGTGAAGAAAGAAAATAATAACCTTGTCAAGAGAAGGGATACCAACCAAAATGTCAAAACCCTCGTCAAGACAAGCATGAGGAAAAATAATCTTCCCACCAAAGAGTGAATCAAGATGCAAGGATAAAAGATCTACACTCAAGACAAATCCTTTCACGAAGCCACCAAAAACTAAAAAAGGAAATGCAATGGTGGACGTGAAAGAAAAGAGGATATCAACTAGAGATGTAATTTCTCTCATGTGTAAAATATTCTAGGTAGAACACAATCATGATGATATATGTCCACAAAGAAGGATGTACACATGAAATGGTTACAAGAAGGAACAAACAAGATATCCAAAAGGAAGTCCTAAATATACCAATAAGATCTTTGCTTGAAAGCATAGCACATGGCCTAATGTTTTCTTATTGTACAATATGAACTTCCAACTTATGAACATCAAGGACATCCCAACTAGCAATAAGACATCATCGTTTAGATGCTTTGAGGAAGGAAACAAGTACCACAAGAACGAATCGAGAAATTCATGCCATGATGCAACCTACGAAAGGTTGAAAGCAAGAAATGTATGCATAAAGTAGATACTTGTTACCGAGATAGCATTAGATTGATGTAGTAGATAACGGTTCATCGATCATCCTAGCTTGGCTCCAATAAGTCCATGGTGTCAACACCTTCCTTGTAGGTGAGCCGAGCATCCAATGCATCTCCAATTGTTTCTATAACAATAACACAAACAAAATGGTGCCCGAACTCATTGGGACCAAAGAGTTAGAAAACCAACAACACATAGGACAAACTCCACATAAATATGTGCATATTGATATGAAATTGAATTTCATGCACACTTTAGCCAATTTATGACAAGGTGGAGTTTTCACTATATATCGGGTCAAGGAAAGAAAGCATGCAAAAAGAAACTATATATATATAGTAAATATGCATGCTCAAGGCATTCAAAAATCAAATCAACACATAGTTGATAAGACACCAAAAGACAAGGTATCAAGTAAAAATAAAATACCAAACGAAAAATTATCACTTGAAGGATACAAATTAAAAGATACATCAAGGAATGATATCTATTGACACATGCCAGACAAAATGAAACAAGATACCGATTGAAGGAAAACAAACACGAGGTATCTAGTTTCCAAAAGAGAACTAGGTTCCAAACAAACCAAACCATCAACAAATTTTCATGATGGCACAAAGCATCGTAAAGAGCAAGACTTGCCTCCCATCAACACACACTTGATGAGGATCAAAAGATTTTATGATAGACGTATAAAGAGCGTGTTCCAAAGAAAATAGGATAGCTCCCCCAAGGGATGTGTATTATATAGAATTTACATTTGAATACAAAATGCACAAGATGGTATCATCACTTTCTCTATATCTGTAGAAACACAAGACATCTTCAAAGCATCCAATGATACAGAGATGTGAGACCTCTATGAATGAAGAACCGGTAAAAACTTCTAACATCGAAAACATCGTAGAAGATGCATATAGACTCCGTTTTCGATGAACTCGAGCTTGTCGTGAAGATGACCATAAGATCTAAAACTCACAAGGAGAAACACCAAACAAGAACCAAGAGATGATGCAAGAATGCAAATGGTTTGAGCTCTCAACGAACGGTAGGATTAAGCTACTCACTTGAGAGCCCCCTTGATAGTACAGCAAACTATCCTACAATCGAAAACCTATCAAGGGCAAACCTATACCTTGCACCTAGTCCTCTTGAGCTAGATGATGATGATCATGGCTTCCTATATATGGACCACCTTTCTTGATTGCTCCCCCATACCCACTATGGGTGAGCCACTCTTCAGCACATTCTTCACAAGTCCATTGCCACCACAATGGACGGCAAGTTTCAAGCATGATATCTTCGTGATGCTCCACTCGAACTTGCACACCGCAATCTTGATGACGATCACCACTTGATGTCATCCTTGATAGGTTGAATGAGATCTTACTCTTGACTCAAACCCATGGAAACACACCTAACCCCACATAGAACTCTCATGAAGACATGGGTTAGTACACAAAAGTGTTATGGACAATGCTTACCATACCATGGGATCACTTGATCCTTCTCGGTACATCTTGTACGCTTTGTGTGTTGATCCTCTTGATTTACTCTCTGCTTAGTCTTGATCAACCGTGTGTCTTTATGACCAATCTTTGGATAATACTTTGAATACCACCTTGGTCATCATATAAACTCCTTGAAACCAACAGATGGACTTCAAGAAGTGCCTATGGACAAATCCTTCGAATATAACTTAAGGCAACCATTAGTCCATAGGGATTGTCATCAATTACCAAAACCACATATGGAGAAATATGCTCTAACAGTAATAATATCACAGGTACCCTCACTAAATACTAAGTTATCAGCCCCCTACTAGTATATTTCTTAATAAAATCATGTGCTACCATCCTATCATAGTCTAAATATCTCATAGGTAGTCGCATTCCATCTTCCTCGTTAAGCCTAATAGGTATTTCAAAGTGTTTATCTAAACGATATGCATAGATACCTCCGAATATAATGCCCTCCAAATGGTTTAAATTCAACCTTTGAGCCACTATAGCACCCAGACTATCAAAGGGAATAGTGAGGTCGGGAGGACTGAGGCTTCCACTCTTACCGTGACCACTCCCTGCAAATAATGAATAATAACGTAGAATGGGAAAATGTATGCTGGCTGCTATTGCCTTTGACACCCCTCTTTCTTATCCTACAATGATTACGGGAATAAAATCCTCCATGTCTCTAGGACGTGGTTCACTCATGCTGCCCTCAAAAGGTAATTTGCAAACATTGCAAAAATCATAAAGTGACATTTCCTTAGGCACATCATATAAATGAAATTCTACCATGACAAGATTCTTCCTAGGATAAAAGTGAAAAATTTGCACGTAAGTATTAGTAAGTAGGAGATACTGGTCACACTAATCGTTGAGGAAGTCAGTGATGCCTGCGTTTTCTACTAGATAGTAAAAATCCTCATAAATTTCGGCCGCCCTCAAGAATGCCTCACTTGGCCATTCACATGGTCGAACTTCAGCGGTGCGAGGAATATTGCATCTAGGCTTCTCATTTTCATTTTCTTTAGAACCCCGGCTTTAAGAGCCTCTTAACAATCTCCTCATCCTTTCTTTTTCTGAAAATAAATCTAAATTTTTTAGTGACTCAAAATAAAAATGAACAAAGCTCAATCAAAGCTTATAGCAACTACTCCCACAAGTGCCTAGAAGCCATATGATGCATCAAAATTACTTGGGACTCTACAAATTTGACATGCAAGCTCAAGAACAAGGTCACCATAGCAGCAAGATTTTTCAATATATAAAGCACTAGAACAAAAACTAATTGGACCATTGGAGGAGTTACATACCGATGATCAATCCCCTAAAATAGTTTTGCAAATGAAGCTTTGAGCAAGGAGATCGAAAATGGCAACAAGATGAGCTAAAACACGGGTTTGAGCAATGGTGGGATTTTTTCTAGAGGAAGAAGGAGTGGATGGGTACTGGAATAAGTGAAGGGGGCCCACATGAGACCCACAAGCCAGGGGGCGCATCGAGGGGGTGGTCGCGCCCTGCAGGCTTGTGGCCCACTGGGGCAGCCCCCTGATGTGTTCTTAGTACCAGAAATTCTTAAATATCCCAGAAAAAATCATACTAAATTTTCATGGAGTTTTGAGAACATTTATTTTTGATATTTTTCTATTGCACGGGTAAAACGGAAAACATGGAGATAATAACTTTTTACTAAATTGAAACAAAAGAACAGAAAATAAAAAGTTAGGTATAGAAGGTTCTGCTTTCTAAATTCATCCATCTCATGCGTGTCAAAAAGAATCCATAAATAAGGTTGATCAAGTCTTATTGACAAACTTTTTTTCGAATGACATGGAACCGGAGAACTTTTGAATAACACTAGGTTACCTCAATGGAGATATGCATGTCCCCAACAATAAGTATATCATATTTCTTCTTGGCAGTAGGAAGAGGGAATTCAAAGTCCCCAATAATGAACATTGGAATTTTTTCTATGGAGTTGATGCTATGAACTTGCGATTGCTTCTTCGGACAGTGTACCGTATGCTCATTACCATTGACATGAAAAGTGGCATTGCCTTTGTTGCAATCAATAACAGACCCTGTAATATTCAAAAAAGGTCTACCAAGGATGATCGACAAACTATCGTCCTCGAGAATATCAAGAATAACAAAGTTCGTTAAGATAATAACGTTTGCAACAACAACAGGCACGTCCTCACAAATACCGATAGGTAAACTAGTTGATTTATCAGCCATTTGAAGAGAGATTTCAGTAGGTTTCAACTTATTCAAGTCAAGTCTATGATATAAAGAGAACGGCATAACACTAACACCAGCTCCAAGGTCACATAAAGCAGTTTTAACATAATTTTCTTTAATGGAGCATGGTATAGTAGGTACTCCGGGGTCTCCTAATTTCTTTGGATTCCACCCTTAAAAGTATAATTAGCAAGCATGGTGGAAATCTCAGCTTCAGTTATCTTTCTCTTATTAGTAATAATATCTTTGTGTACTTAGCATAGGGAGACATTTTCAGAATACGAGTTAAGCGCATACGTAAGAAAACAGGTCTTAGCATTTCAGCAAAGCGCTCAAAATCCTCGCCATCCTTCTTTTTGGATGGTTTAGGAGGAAAGGGCATGGGTTTCCGAACCCATGGTTTTGTTTCTCTACCATGCTTCCTAGCAACAAAATCTCTTTTATCATATCTCTTATTCTTAGGTTGTGGGTTATCAAGATCAACAGCAGATTCAATCTCCACATCATTGTCATTACTATGTTGAGTATCAACATGAACATCATCATTAATATTATCATTAGGTTCATGTTCATTACCAGATTGTGTCTCGGCATCAGAAATAGAGGTATCATTTGGGTTTTCATGAGACTCTATAACAGGTTCACTAGCACCATGCAAAGTCCTATAATCATTATTTTTCTTTTTATTAGAAGGACCAGGTACATCAATATTAACTCTGTGAGAATCTTGCTCAACTCTCTTAGGATGGCCCTCGGGATACAAAGGTTCGCGAGTCATTCTACCACCTCTAGTCACAACTCTAACAACATGATCATTGTTCTTACTAGTCATCTCATTGAGCAAATCATTTTGTGCCTTAAGTACCTGTTCTACTTGAGTAGTTACCATGGAAGCATGTTTACTAATAAGTCTAAGGTCATTAACAGTTCTACTCATATATTCACCCAAGCGATCAAGCATGTAAGCATTCTGTTTCAGTTGTGTACTAATATAAGCATTGAAATTTTCTTGTTTAACAACAAAATTATCAAATTCTTCCAAGCATTGTCTAGCAGACTTATTATAAGGAATATCACTTTCATCAAATCTACAAAGAGAATTTACCTCTACTACCTGTGTCGGGTTATCAAGACCATGTATTTCTTCAATAGGTGGTACATTCTTAACATCTTCAGCTTTAATACCTTTTTCTTTCATAGATTTCTTTGCCTCTTGCATATCCTCAGGACCGAGGAATAGAATACCTCTTTTCTTCGGAGGTGGTTTTGGAGGTGGTTCGGGAATGGTCCAATCATTATCATTGCTCAATATATTATTCAATAGTAGTCTAGCTTGTTCAACAGTTCGTTCCCTGAAAACACAACCATCACAACTATCTAGGTGGTCCCTAGAAGCATCAGTTAGTCCATTATAAAAGATATCAAGTATTTCATTTTTCTTGAGAGGGTGATCAGGTAAAGCATTAAGTAACTGGAGAAGCCTCCCCCAAGCTTGTGGGAGACTCACTTCTTCAACTTGCACAAAGTTAAATATTTCCTGCAAGATAGCTTGTTTCTTATGGGCAGGAAAATATTTTTTAGAGAAGTAATAAATCATATCCTCGAGACTATGCACACAACCATGAGCAAGAGAGTTAAACCATATCTTAGCATCACCCTTTAATGAGAACGGAAAAAGCTTAAGAATATAATAGTAACGGATTTTTTCCTCATGAGTAAATAGGGTGGCTATATCATTCAGTTTAGCAAGGTGTGCCATAATAGTTTCAGATTCATAACCATGAAAAGTATCAGATTCTACCAATGTAACTAACTCAGGACCGACAAAGAATTCATAATCCTTATCAGTAATACACGTAGGTGAAGTAGCAAACTTGGGTTCATATTGCATTCTAGCATTCAAAGATTTTTCCTTCCACTTGCATAGCAATTTCTTAAGATCATCTCTATCATTACAAGCAAGAAAGTCCCTAGCTACTTCTCCTTCCATAACATAACCCTCAGATATATTAGACAATTCATATCTAGGAGATCTAGGTCTAATAGGTGAATCATAGTGTTCAGTTTCATCAGATTCAACAATATTATCACTTTCACCATTCACTCTAGCAACTTGTTCGTCAAGAAATTGACCAAGTGGCACAGTAGTATCAAGAAAAATATCATCATAAGCATCATGCATAGTAGAAGTAGCATCATCAATTACTTGTGACATATCATATTCAGTAACACGTGGTGGTGTCGTAAGTTTACTCATAACAGACGGTGAATCAAGTGCAGAGCTAGATGGTAGTTCCTTACCTGCCCTCGTAGTTGAAGGGTAGATCTTGGTTTTAGCGTCTTTTAGATTATTCATAGTGATCAACAGATATAAATTCCAAGTGACTCACAGAATAAAGCTACGCTCCCCGGAACGGCGCCAAAAAAAGGTCTTGATAACCCACAAGTATAGGGGACTGCAACAGTTTTCGAGGGTAGAGTATTCAACCCAAATTTATTGATTCGACTCAAGGGGAGCCAGAGAATATTATCAATATTAGCAGCTCACTTGTCAATTCAACCACACCAGAAAAACTTATTATCTACAACAAATTATTTAGTAGCAAAGTAATATGTAAGTAACGGTAACAGTGGCAAACATGACAGTAGCAGTTTCGTAGTGATTGTAACAATATCAACGGAAAAGTAACTTAGCAAAGACCAATATGTGGAAAGCTCGTAGGCAATGGATCAATGATGGATAATTATGTCGGATGGCATTCATCATGCAACAGTCATAACATAGGGTGATACAGAACTAGCTCCAATTCATCAATGTAATGTAGGCATGTATTCCATATATAGTCATACGTGCTTATGGAAACGAACTTGCATGACATCTTTTGTCCTACGCTCCCGTGGCAGCGAGGTCCTAATGGAAACTAAGGGATATTAAGGCCTCCTTTTAATAGAGAATCGGACCAAAGCATTAGCACTTAGTGAATACATGAACTCCTCAAACTACGGTAATCACTGGAAAGAATCCCAGTTATTATCACCCTAGGGGATGCGAATCATAACTCGTAATAGGTGTCTATAACTTGCAAGATAGGATCAAGAACACATATATATTCATGAAAACATAATAGGTTCAGATCTGAAATCATGGCACTCGGGCCCTAGTGACAAGTATTAAGCATAGCAAAGTCATAGCAACATCAATCTCAGAACATAATGGATACTAGGGATCAAACCCTAACAAAACTAACTCAATTACATGATAGATCTCATCCAACCCATCACCTGTCCAGCAAGCCTATGATGGAATTACTCACGAACGATGAAGAGCATCATGAAATTGGTGGTGAAGGATGGTTGGTCATGATGACATCGTCGATTTCCCCTCTCCGAAGCCCAAATCTGACTCCAGATATGCCCTCCCGAGGAAGAACAGGAAGTGGGGGCGGCTCTGTATCATAAAACGCAATGAAATCTCGATAGATGGGAATATATAGGAGTGGAAACGAGGTCGGTGGATCTCTAGGGGCCCCACAAGCCCACGGGGCACGATCTAGGGGGGGCACCCTTCATGCTTGTGGCTTGGGGTGGCCCCTCTCCGGTAGATTCTTTCGCCGATATTTGTTATTAAATCCTGAAATATTCTCCATAAATTTTGAGGTCAATCCGTGAACTTTTATTTCTGCACAAAAATAACACCAAGGCAATTCTGCTGGAAATATGGATAGTCCGGGTTAGTTCCATTCAAATCATGCAAATTAGAGTTCAAAACAAGGGCAAAAGAGTCTGGAAAAGTAGATACGTTGGAGACGTATCAGAGGTGAAGGTGGATTCGTAGCTCACCCTCGGCTGTAGAGGAAGTAGTCAAACAACGGCGGGATCACGGACCAAAAACTTCCACGATGATGACTCCAAGGAGATGAAAGTATCTGGTAATTCAATTGGCGTGTGTGAGCTCTAGTAACTGGACCAGTATGTATAGCAACGGGGGCTGTGGGTGTAACAATGGTGTTGATGTCCTCATCATCCTCCCCTTCTTGAACTGAAGTCGTCCTCGACGGAAGCTCATCATCCTCACCCAAATATGGCTTCAAATCTGCAATGTTAAAAGTGGGACTAACCCCAAAATCAGCAGGCAGCTCAAGTCTATATGCATTATCTTTTATTTTCTCTGACACTTTGAAAGGACCATCAGCACGTGGCATTAGCTTTGACTTGCACAAATTAGGAAACCTATCCTTACCCAAATGCAACCAAACAAGATATCTAGGTGCAACATGTTTTCTACCCTTATCTCCAGCAAGTTAATATTTAGCATTCATGCACTCAATTTTTTCCTTAGTTAACTCATGCATCTTTAATATCAAATCAGCATGTTCTTTAGCATCAAAATTAACCTTCTCCGAAGATGAAAGAGGTAACAAATCAATAGGTGCACGAGGTAAGAAACCATAGACAACTTCAAAAGTACACATCTTAGTAGTACAATGCAGTGAACGATTATAAGCAAATTCAATATGAGGCAAGCATTCTTACCAAAGTTTTAGATTGTTCTTCAAAACGGCCCTAAGCATAGTAGACAAAGATCTATTAACTACTTCAGTTTGTCCATCAGTTTGGGCGTGACATGTAGTACTAAAAAGCAATTTTGTCCCCAACTTAGCCCATAAGCATCACCAAAAGTGGCTAAGAAATTTAGCATCACGATCTAAAACAATCGTATTTGGCACACCATGCAAGCAAATAATTTCATGAAAGAACAAATCAGCCATATTAGCAGCAGCATCACTTTTATGACATGGTATAAAGTGTGCCATTTTTGAAAATTTGTCCACAACAACAAATATGCTATCCCTCCCCTTCTTTGTTCGAGGTAAACCTAAAACAAAGTCCATAGATATATCCTCCCAAGGGACACTAGGTATAGGCAAAGGAATATGGCATTGAGGATTGCGTCGTGACTTAGCTTTTTGACATGCTGTGCAGCGAGCAACAAAACTCTCAACATCCCGTCGCATCTTTGGCCAAAAGAAATGTGTAGCAAGTACGTCCTCTGTCTTCTTTACGCCAAAGTGTCCCATCAATCCTCCTCCATGCGCCTCCTGTAGCAACAAAAGACGAACGGAGCTAGCTGGAATGCATAGCTTGTTAGCACGAAACACAAATCCATCATTAATGATGATCTTGTTCCATGTTCTCCCTTCTTTACAATTCTCCAACACATCTTTGAAATCAGCAGCATGCAAATATTGATCTTTGATTGTCTCCAAACCAAATATTTTAAAGTCAAGATGTGGAAGCATAGTATAACGACGAGACAAAGCATCAGCAATAACATTTTCTTTACCCTTCTTGTGTTTAATGACGCACGGGAAAGTATCAATGAATTCAACCCATTTAGTATGTCTACGGTTCAGTTTTCCTTGACTTTTAATACGTTTCAAAGATTCATGATCAGAATGTATGACAAATTCTTTCGGCCATAAATAATGTTGCCATGTTTCCAAAGTCCGAACAAGAGCATATAATTCCTTATCATAAGTAGAATAATCGAGACTAGGTCCACTTAATTTTTCAAAAAAGTATGCAACAGGTTTACCATCTTGTAATAACACACCTCCTAACCCAATTCCACTAGCATCACATTCAAGTTCGAAAGTCTTATTAAAATCAGGAAGTTGTAGTAAAGGAGCATGTGTTAACTTATCTTTCAAAACCGTGAAGGCTTCTTCCTGTGCGGTACCCCAAGCATAAGGCAGATCCTTCTTTGTAAGCTCATTGAGAGGTGCAGCAATGGTGCTGAAATCTCTCACAAAACGCCTATAAAACCCGGTGAGTCCAAGGAAACTCCTCACTTGTGTGACCGTTTTAGGCTGCGGCCAACTCTCAATAGCTTCAATCTTGGCTTTATCAACTTCAATTCCCTGTGGAGTAACAACAAAGAAAAGAAAAGGTACTCGGTTTGTGCAAAAGGTGCACTTACCAAGGTTACCAAACAAACGTGCATCATGTAGAGCAATAAAAATAGCACGCAAATGATCCAAGTGTTCCTCCAAAGATCTACTATAAATCAGTATATCATCAAAGTAGACTACCACAAATCGTCCAATGAAAGCACGTAAAACCTCATTCATTAATCTCATGAAAGTGCTAGGTGCATTAGTCAATCCAAAAGGCATAACTAACCACTCATATAATCCAAACTTAGTTTTAAATGTTGTTTTCCATTCATCTCCCAATTTCATTCGAATTTGATGGTATCCACTATGCAAATCAACTTTGGAGAAAATTGTAGAGCCAATTAATTCATCAAGCATATCATCTAGCCTAGGATGAGGATGAGGATAATGAATAGTAATATTATTAATGCCTCTACAATCAACAAACATACGTGATGCACCATCCTTTTTTGGCACTAGAATAATAGGAACATCACAAGGACTAAGAGATTTGCGTATATAACCTTTGTCGAGCAGCTCATGTACTTGACGCATAATCTCCTTCGTCTCCTCTAGATTGGTACAGTATGGTGCACGGTTGGGTAGCGATGCACCAGGAATTAAGTCAATCTAATGCTCAATCCCACTAATAGGTGGTAATCCCGGTGGCACGTCTTCTGGAAAGACGTCAGCGAACTCCTACAAAATGTTAATGACAGCAGGAGGCAAAGAGGGTGGCATGTCCTCGAATGAAAATAATACCTCTTTACATACGAAAGCATAGCAAACAGTGTTGGAAATATGCTCTAGAGGCAATGATAAAATAGTTATTATTATATTTCCTGTTTCAAGATAATCGTTTATTATCCATGTTATAATTGTATTGAATGAAAACATAGATACATGTGTGGATATATAGACAAAACAATGTCCCTAGCAAGCCTCTAATTGGCTAGACAGTTGATCAAGGATGGTTAAGGTTTTGTGATCATACGCAAGTGTTGTCACTTGATAACTGGATCACATCATTAGGAGAATCATGTGATGGACTAGACCCGAACTATGAACATAACATGTGATCGTGTCATTTTATTGCTATTGTTTTCTGCGTGTCAAGTATTCATTCCTATGACCATAAGATCATATAACTCACTGACACCAGAGGAATACCTTGTGTGTATAAAACATCACAACGTAACTGGGTGACTATAAAAGTGCTCTACAGGTATCTCCGAAGGTGTCTGTTGAGTTAGTATGGATCAAGACTAGGATTTGTCACTCCGTGTGACGGAGAGGTATCTCAGGGCCCACTCGGTAATACAACATCACAAACAAGCCTTGCAAGCAATGTGACTCAAGTGTAAGTCACGAGATCTTGTATTACGGAACGAGTAAAGAGACTTGCCGGTAATGAGATTGAAATAGGTATAAGGATACCGACGATCAAAACTCGGGCAAGTAACATACCGAAGGACAAAGGGAATGACATACGGGATTATATGACTCCTTGGCACAAAGGTACAACCGATAAGATATTCGTAGAATATGTAGGATCCAATATGTACATCCAGGTCCCGCTATTGGTTATTGACCGGTGAGTGTCTCGGGTCATGTCTACATAGTTCTCGAACCCGCAGGGTCTGCACACTTAAGGTTCGATGATGTTTTAGTATAGTTGAGTTATATGTGTGGTTACCGAAGGTTGTTTGGAGTCCCGGATGAGATCATGGATGTCACGAGGATTTCCGGAATGGTCCGAAAACGAAGATTGATATATAGGATGGTTTCATTGGGTCAGTTTTGGGCATTACCGGCAGTGTACCGGGAGTGACGAATGGGTTCCGGGTATTCACTGGGAGGGGCCAACCCATCCGAGAGTGAGCCCCGTGACCCTAGGATGGCGCACCAACCCTTAGTGGGATGGTGAGGCCAGCCCAATAGGGCCATGGCGCCACAAGTGGAAAAAACCAAAAGAAAAGAAAAAACAAGGAAAGAGGGAAGTGGGAAGGAAGGAGGGGACTCCTTCCCCCAAACCGAATTGGGGTGGGAGTCCACCTCCCCCCACTCGGTCGGCGCCTTGGGGATCCCTTGAGCCCCAAGGCAAGCCCCTCCCCTCCTCCTATATATATAGGTGGTTTAGAGCTTTTTGAGACATAACTTTGCCACGCGCAACTCAAACCTATGCCACGTTGTTCTTCCTCTAGATCGGATTTCTGTGGAACTCGGGCAGAGCCCTGCAGGAGTAGATCATCACCACCACCGGAGCGCCATCACACTGCCGGAGAACTCATCTACTTCTCCATCGCTCTTGCTGTATCAAGAAGGCCGATATCGTCATCGAGTTGTACATGTGCTGAATGCGGAGGTGTCGTCCGTTCGGCGCTAGATCGGAATGGATTGTGGGACGGATCGTGGGACGACGGTGATTTGAATCACGAAGTTGTACCACTACATCACCGCGTTTCTTAATGCTTCCCGCTTAGCAATTGTAGCATCTTGAGCTTGCGTTGGTTTTCCCTTGAAGAGGAAAGGGTGATGCAGCACAGGAGCAGTAAGTATTTCCCTCAGTTTGAGAACCAAGGTATCAATCCAGTAGGAGAATCAAAGCCAGGTGTCAAGAGTACCTGCGCAAATACAAGCAAGCTTGCACCCAACGCTATAAAGGGGTTGTCAATCCCTTCAAGATTGATTGCAAAGTGAGATCTGAAGGCGAAAAGTGCAACGAAGTAAAAAGTGTAAGGCTGGAAATAAGATGTGAAGTAGACCCGGGGGCCATAGTGTTCACTAGAGGCTTCTCTCAAAATAGCAAATATTACGGTGGGTGAACAAATTACTGTCGAGCAATTGATAGAACTGCGCAAAGTCATGACGATATCTAAGGCAATGATCATACATATATGCATCACGTCCGAGACAAGTAGACCGATACTTTCTGCATCTACTACTATTACTCCACACATCGACCGCTATCCAGCATGCATCTCGTGTATTGAGTTCATGACGAACAGAGTAACGCCTTAAGCAAGATGACATGATGTAGAGGGATAAACTCAAACTAATGATGTAAACCCCGTCTTTTCACCCTTGATGACAACAACATGATGCGTGCCTCGCTGCCCTTCTATCACTGGGAGAGGTCACCGCACGGTCTGAACCCAAAACCAAGCACTTTTCCCATTGCAAGAATCCTAGATCAAGTTGGCCAAACAAAGCCCACAACTCGAAGAGAATTACAAGGATATGAAATCATGCATATAAGAGATTAGAAGAAACTCAAATAAGATTCATAGATAATCTGATCATAAATCCACAATTCATCAGATCTTGACAAACACACCGCAAAAGAAGATTACATCGGATAGATCTCCATGAAGATCATGGAGAACTTTGTATTGAATATCCAAGAGAGAGAAGAAGCCATCTAGCTACTAGCTATGGACCCGAAGGTCTATGATGAACTACTCACGCATCATCGGAGAGGCCATGGTGTTGATGAAGAAGCCCTCCGTATCCGAATCCCCCCTCCGGCAGGGCACCAGAACGTGCCCCACATGGGATCTTGCGAAGACAGAAGCTTGCGGCGGCGGAAAAGTATTTTCGTGGATCTCTCGCGCGGTTTTGGATTTTTCAGGAATTTATAGGCGGAAAAGGTAGGGTAGACGAGCCACGGGGGGGCCACAAGCCTGCTAGGCGCAGGCCGCCCTGGCTGCGCCTAGGGGGCTTGTGGAGTCCCCTGGTGGCCTCTGTCTTGGTTCTCACGTCCCCTGCGTATCTTCTGTTCCGGAAAAAATCTTTTCGGAAGTTTTATTCCGTTTGGACACCGTCTAAAATTCTCCTCTGAAAGGGGTCAAAAACACGGAAAAAACAGGAATTGGCACTTGGCACTGAGTTAATAAGTTAGTCCCAAAAAAGATATAAAAGGCATACAAAACATCCAAAGTTTTACAACATAATAGCATGGAACCATCAAAAATTGATACGTTGGAGACGTATCAAGCATCCCCAAGCTTAACTCCTGCTCGTCCTCGAGTAGGGAAGTGATAAAGACTAAATTTTTGATGTGGAATGCTACCTATCATAGTTGTCCTTTGTAACTTATTTCAGGTGACATGAATGTTCAGATCCGTAAGATTCAAAACAATAGTTTGCTATTGACATGAAAACAATAATACTTCAAGCAATGTAGTAAGGTAATCATGAACTTTTGAAATAACAAGGCCAAAGAAAGTTAGCCCTACAAAATCATATAGTCTGGCTATGCTCCATCATCCCCACACAACTAATTTAAATCATGCACGACCCCAGTATTGGCCAAGTAATTATTTCCGCACTCTTACTTTCTCAAACCTTTTTCAACTCTCATGCAATACATGAGCGTGAGCCATGGATATAGCACTATGGTGGAATAGAGTGTGGTGGAGGTTGTGAGACAAAAAGGAGGAGATGGTCACATTGACTCGGCGTATCAAAGGACTATGGAGATGCCCATTAATAGATATCAATGTGAATGAGTAGGGATTGCCATACAACGGATGCACTAGAGCTATAAGTATGTGAAAGCTCAAAAGGAGAACTAGTGGGTGTGCATCCAACTTGCTTGCTCAAGAAGACCTAGGGCAATTTTGAGGAAGCCCATCATTGGAATATACAAGCCAAGTTATATAATGAAGATTCCCACTAGCATATGGTGGCAACAAAACGAGAGGCTCTCAATCATGAAGAACATGGTGCTATTATGAAGCACAAGTGTGGAAAGAGATAGTAGCATTGTCCCTTCTCTCTTTTTCTCTCTTTTTTTGTTTGTTTGGGCTCTTTGGCCTCTTTCCATATCTCTTTTTTTGTGTGGGCAACTTTGGCCTCTTTTTTTTTTATTTCCTCACATGGGACAATGCTCTAATAATTATGATCATCACACTTTTATTTACTCACAGCTCAAAGCTTAGAACGATGATGACTCTATAGGAAATGCCTCCGGTAGTGTACCGGGAGGTGCAACGATCTAGCTTGGCGTATGACGTTGAAACATCTCGCTAGCTATCTTACGATCATGCAATGGAAATATGAGAGTGACAGCACAAGCCATGAGACGGAACGGTGGGAGTTTCATGGCAATATATCTCGGAATGGCTATGAAAATGCCATAGTAGGTAGGTATGGTGGCTGTTTTGAGGAAGGCATATGGTGGGTTAGTGCATCGGCGAAAATTGCGCGGTACTAGAGAGGCTAGCAATGGTGGAAGGTGAAAGTGCATCTATACCATGGACTCACATTAGTCATGAAGAACTCACATACTTGTTGCGAAAGTTTTTATTAGTAATCGAAACAAAGTGCTAAACGCACACTCCTAGGGGAAGGGTTGGTAGGTGTTAACCATCGCGCGATCCCGACCGCAACACAAAGGATGACAATCAACAGATCAATTATGCTCCGACTTCCTAACATAGCGGTTCACCATACGTGCATGTTACGGGAATCACTAACTTCAACACAAGTATTTCTAGATTCACAACACCCTACTAACATAACTCTTAATATTACCATATCCACGTCTCAAAACTAATTGAGAGGAATCAAACTTCTCTTTCTACACAATGCACATGAAGATGGAAGTTTTATTGTATCCTCTTTGGGTAGCTATCACCTCTGGGACTACTTTCATAGCACAAGCCAACTACCAAGTTACGCACCGCCGTGCTCTAAAAGATCTAAGTGAAGTACATAGAGCAAAATTGTCTAGCTCAAAAGATATAAGTGAAGCACAATGAGCATTCTAGCAAAATCACGATGAGTGCATGTCTCTCTCAAAAGGTGTGCAGCAAGGATGATTCTGACACAACAAAAGAAAAGAATCCTACGATACAAGATGCTCCAAGCAAAGCACATATCATGTGGTGAATAAAAATATAGCTCCAAGTAATGTTACCGATGGATTGAAGACGAAAGAGGGGATGCCTTCCCGGGGCATCCCCAAGCTTAGGCTTTTTGGTGTCCTTGAATTTGGCTTGGGATGCTTTGGGCATTCCCAAGCTTGAGCTCTTTCCACTCTTTATCCCTTTGTCCATGAGAACATCACCCAAAACTTGAAAACTTCACAACACAAAACTTAAACAGAAACTCGTGATATCATTAGCACAAGAAAACAAACTACCACCTCTTTAGGTACTCTAGCAATCTTGATTTCTATTTATATTGGTGTTAGATTAATGTATTCTAACTTTTCCATGGCTAGTACCCCCCCCCAATACTATCCATAGTTTCATCAAAACAAGCAACCAACACAACAAAAATAGAATTTGTCAAAAACAGACCAGTCTGTAGCAATCTGTATACTTCGTATACTTCTGGTACCTCAAAAATTCTGAAAAATTACGACAGCCTGGGCAAAAGGCATATCAACCAGAAGCAGAAAGAATCAACTCAAAATCTATTTCAAAATAAAAAATGAAAAATAATTTCGTGAGCGAGAAGTTTCTGTCTTTTTCCAGCAGGATCAAACAACCAACACCAAACTAGTCATAAAGGTTTTGCTTGGTTCAAACACAAAAAGGAACACAGAAGACACAATCATAATAGAATTATGATGGTGTGTACGCAACAAAATAGAAAGCAAAAGGCAAAGATAAATTCATTGGGTTGCCTCCCAACAAGCGCTATTGTTTAACGCCCTTAGCTAGATATTGATAATTCAATGATGCTCACACAAAACACAAGAATTGAAGCACAACGAGAGCATCATAAAGCATGTGAAAATCACATCTAAGTCTAACATACTTCCTATGCATAGGCATTTTACGAGAAAACAAATTGGCAAGACAACCAATAGTTACCAAATGCAAGGAAGAAGAAAGAGACAATATCAAACTCAACATAACGAGAGGTAATTTGGTAACATGAAAGTTTCTACCATAATATTTTCCTCTCTCATAGCAATTACATGTGGGATCATAATCAAATCCAACAATATAGCTATCACGTAGGATATTCTTTTCATGATCCACATGCATGCAAAGTTGACGCTCTTCAAAAATAGTGGGATTATCATCAACTAAAGTCATGACTTCTCCAATCCCACTTTCAATATTATTGCAAATATCATAATCATCATGAGGCTTAAACAAATTTTCAAGATAAGAAAAATCATTACCCCAATCATGATCATTGCAACAAGTAGTGGACATAGCAAAACTAACATCCCCAAGCTTAGGGTTTTGCATATTTTTAGCATGATTGACACTAATAAGATTTATAGTGAAACCATTGCAATCATGCTTTTCATTCAAGGAGCCCTCGTGAATCACTTCAAAAATTTCTTCATCATGATTTTCAGATTCACGCATCTCAAGCAAAACTCCATAGAGAAAGTCAAGTGCACTCGACTCACTAGCAAAAGGTTCAACATAATTGGATCTCTTAAAGAGATTAGCAAGTGGATGAGGATCCATATCAATGGATTTTCATCAAGAGAAGATGCAAGCATATCGAAGGCACATAGCACACAAGCAAAGGAAAGGCAAACGAAAAAGGCAAATATTTTTGTAAATTTTTGTTTTTCAGAAGTGGGGGAGAGGAAAACGAGAGGCAAAAAAGTAAATCCCTATAAACAAACAAGCTTGCACCCAACGCTATAAAGGGGTTGTCAATCCCTTCAAGATTGATTGCAAAGTGAGATATGAAGGCGGAAAGTGCAACGTAGTAAACACTGTAAGGCTGAAAATAAGATGTGAAGTAGACCCGGGGGCCATAGTGTTCACTAGAGGCTTCTCTCAAAATAGCAAATATTACGGTGGGTGAACAAATTAATGTCGAGCAATTGATAGAACCGCGCAAAGTCATGACGATATCTAAGGCAATGATCATACATATAGGCATCACGTCCGAGACAAGTAGACCGATACTTTCTGCATCTACTACTATTACTCCACACATCGACCGCTATCCAGCATGCATCTAGTGTATTGAGTTCATGACGAACAGAGTAACGCCTTAAGCAAGATGACATGGTGTAGAGGGATAAACTCAAACCAATGATGTAAACCCCATCTTTTTACCCTTGATGGAAACAACATGATGCGTGCCTCGCTGCCCCTTCTGTCACTAGGAGAGGTCACCGCACGGTATGAACCCAAAACCAAGAACTTATCCCATTGCAAGAATCATAGATCAAGTTGGCCAAACAAAACCCACAACTCGAAGAGAATTACAAGGATATGAAATCATGCATATAAGATATCTGAAGAAACTCAAATAAGATTCCTAGATAATCTGATCATAATCCACAATTCATTGGATCTTGACAAACACCGCAAAAGAAGATTACATCAGATAGTTCTCCATGAAGATCATGGAGAACTTTGTATTGAAGATCCAATAGAGAGAAGAAGCCATCTAGCTACTAGCTATGGACCCGAAGGTCTGTGGTGAACTACTCACGCATCATCGGAGAGGCCATGGTGTTGATGAAGAAGCCCTCCGTATCCGAATCACCCCTCCGGCAGGGCACCAGAATGTGCCCTAGATGGAATCTTGTGGAGACAGAAGCTTGCAGCGGCAGAAAATTATTTTCATGGATCTCTCGCGCAGTTTTGCATTTTTTAGGAATTTATAGGCGGAAGAGGTAGGGAAGACGAGCCACAGGGGGCCCACAAGCCTGCTAGGCGCGGGCCCCCCTGGCCGCGCCTAGGGGGCTTGTGGAGTCCCCTCGTGTCCTCTGCCTTGGTTCTCATGTCCCCTGCGTATCTTCTGTTCCGGAAAAAATCTTTTTGAAAGTTTTATTTCGTTTGGACACCGTTTAAAATTCTCCTCTGAAAGGGGTCAAAAACACGGAAAAAACAGGAACTGGCACTTGGCACTGAGTTAATAAGTTAGTCCCAAAAAAGATATAAAAGGCATATAAAACATCCAAAGTTTGACAAGATAATGGCATGGAACCATAAAAAAATATAGATACGTTGGAGACGTATCAGCAATCTACAAGGGTATGTAGATCTAATCTCCTCTCGTAGATTGACATCACCATGATAGGTCTTCGTGTGCATAGGAAAGTTGTTGTTTCCCATGCAACGTTCCCCAACAGTGACATCATGAGCTAGGTTCATGCGTAGATGTTATCTCGAGTAGAAGACAAAAGGTTTTGTGGGCGTTGATGTTCGATTTGCTGCCCTCCTTAGTCTTTTCTCGATATGGCGGTATTGTTGGATTGAAGCGGCCTAGACCGACATTACTCGTACGCTTACGAGGGACTGGTTTCATCGTGTGACATGCAACTCGTTTCCTAAAGATGACTGACGGGTGTCGGATTCTTCAACTTTAGTTGAATTGGTTTTGACCGAGGCGGTCCTTGGAGAGAGGTTAAATAGCAATTTTCACATCTCCGTTGTGGTTTTTGCATAAGTAAGATGCGATCATACTAGATACCCATAGCAACCACGTAAAACATGCAACAACAAATTAGAGGACGTCTAACTTGTTTTTGTAGGGTATGCTTGTGATGTGATATGGCCAAGGACATGATGTGATATATTGGATGTATGAGATGATCATGTTGTAATAGTTAATATCAACTTGCACGTCGATGCTACGGCAACCGGCAGGAGCCATAGCACGACAACCTCGATGGTGGCACGATGATGGAGATCATGATGATGGAGATCATGGTGTGGCGTCGGTGACAAGAAGATCATGCCGGTGCTTTGGTGATGGAGATCAAGAAGCACAAGATCATGGCCATATCATGTCACTTATGAATTGCATGTGATGTTAATCCTTTTATGCAGCTTATTTTGCTTATAACGATGGTAGCATTATAAGGTGAACTCTCACTAAAATTTCAAGATGAAATTGTGTTCTCCCCGACTATGCACCGTTGCGACAGTTCGTCGTTCCGAGACACCACGTGATGATCGGGTGTGATAGACACAATGTTCACATACAAGGGGTGCAAAACAGTTGTACACGCGGAACACTTGGCTTAAACTTGACGAGCCTAGCATGTGCAGACATGGCCTCGGAACACAAGAGACCGAAAGGTCGAGCATGAATCGTATAGTTGATATGATTATCATATAGATGCTTACCACTGAAGCTATACTCAACTCACGTGATGATCGGACTTGAGTTAGTGGATTTGGATCATGTACCACTCAAATGTATAGAGGGATGTACTTTTCAAGTGGGACTTTATTAAGTAATTTGATTAGTTAAACTCTAATTATCTTGAACATAGTCTAAGTCCACTTTCCAATATTTTATGTTTTAGATCAATGGCTCGCGTAGTAGCAACCCTGAATTTCAATACGTTCCTAGAGAAAGCTAAGTTGAAAGATGATGGAAGCAACTTTGTAGACTGGGCATGTAATCTTAGGCTCATCCTACAAGCTGGGAAAAAGAATTATGTCCTTGATGCTGCGCTAGGAGATGAACCACCCGCTACGTCTGACCAAGATGTTTTGAACGCTTGGCAATCACGTAAGGAGGACTACTTAGTAGTTCAATGTGCAAACACAAACAAGCTTGCAAGGATGGTTAAGGTTTTCTGATCATACGCAAGTGTTGTCACTTGATAATTGGATCACATCATTAGGAGAATCATGTGATGGACTAGACCCGAACTATGAACATAGCATGTGATCGTGTCATTTTATTGCTATTGTTTTTTGAGTGTCAAGTATTCCTTCCTATGACCATAAGATCATATAACTCACTGACACCAGAGGAATACCTGGTGTGTATAAAACATCACAACGTAACTGGGTGACTATAAAGGTGCTCTACAGGTATCTCCGAAGGTGTCCGTTGATTTAGTATGGATCAAGACTGGGATTTGTCACTCCGTGTGACGGAGAGGTATCTCGGGGCCCACTCGGTAATACAACATCACAAACAATCCTTGCAAGCAATGTGACTCAAGTGTAAGTCACGGGATCTTGTATTACGGAACGAGTAAAGAGACTTGCCGGTAACGAGAATGGAATAGGTATACGGATACCGGCGATCAAATCTCGGGCAAGTAACATATCGAAGGATAAAGGGAATGACATATGGGATTATATGAATCCTTGGCAAAGAGGTTCAACCGATAAGATCTTCGTAGAATATGTAGGATCCAATATGGACATCCAGGTCCCGCTATTGAATATTGACCGGGGAGTGTCTCGGGTCATGTCTACATAGTTCTCGAACCCGCAGAGTCTGCACACTTAAGGTTCGATGATGTTTTAGTATAGTTGAGTTATATGTGTGGTTACCGAAGCTTGTTCAGAGTCCCGTATGAGATCACTGACGTCACGAGGCTTTCCGGAATGGTCCGAAAACGAAGATTGATATATAGGATGGTTTCATTTTGTCACCGGAAAGTTTTGGGCATTACCAGCAGTGTACCGGGAGTGACGCCTGGGTTCTGGGTATTCATCGGGAGGGGCCCACCCACCCGGGAGTGAGCCCAGTGACCCTAGGGTGGTGCACCAGCCCTTAGTGCACTGGTGAGGCCAACCCAATAGGGCCATGGCGCCACAAGTGGAAAAAACCAAAAGAAAAGAAAAAACAAGGAAAGAGGGAGGTGGGAAGGAAGGAGGGGACTCCTTCCCCCAAACCGAATTGGGGTGGGAGTCCACCTCCTCCCACTCGGCCGGCACCCTTGGGGCTCCCTTGAGCCCCAAGGCTAGCCTCTCCCATCCTCCTATATATATTGGTGGTTTTGGGCTTTTTGATACACAACTTTGCCACGTGCAACTCAAACATATACCACGTAGTTCTTCCTCTAGATCGGATTTCTGCGGAGCTCGGGCGGAGCCCTGCCGGATTAGATCATCACCACCACCGGAGCACCGTCACGCTGTCGGAGAACTCGTCTACTTCTCCGTCTCTTTTGCTGGATCAAGAAGGCAGAGATCGTCATCGAGTTGTACGTGTGCTAAACTCGGAGGTGTCGTCCGTTCGGCGCTAGATTGGAACGGATCGTGGGACGGATCGTGGGACGACGGTGATTTGAATCACGAAGCTGTACCACTACATCAACTGTGTTTCTTAACGCTTCCCGTTTAGCTATCTACAAGGGTATGTTGATCTAATCTTCTCTCATAGATGGACATCACCATGATAGGTCTTCGTGTGCGTAGGAATTTTTTTGTTTCCCATGCAACGTTCCCCAACAAACAAATGTAGTAATATCAGAGTTATTGGAAAGTAAACAACCACTCTTCAGTTTTATTTCAGATGCAACACTAGATGATGATTTAGCATGCTTATTGTGTTGCTCAAATTCCTGTGCTACAACCTAATTTTCACTCTTATGTAGGTCCTCTTTTGCTTTACTAGCTCTAGCGATGTCATCTTTCATAATATGTTCAGGAGACATAGGAAGCAAAGTTATATTCTGATCCTTATGAATAAGAGTATACTGATTTGTTCTACCATGGTGTAGAATTTTTTTAAGAAAATTGCCATGGTCTACCAAGTAAAAAGGAGCATGCTTTCATGGGTACCACATCACAATCAACAAAATCAGAATATGTAGCAATGCTAAAATGCACACGAACAGTACGTGTTACCTTAACCTTGCCACTATTGTTGAACCACTGGATATAATAAGGTGAGGATGTGGTCTTGTGGTGAGAGACAACTTCTCCACCATATCCTTGCTAGCTAAGTTGTTGCAACTCCCTCCATCAATGATTACACGAACAGAACGTTCCTTTACCACTCCATTGGTATGGAACAAGTTGTGCCTCTGATTTTGCTCAGCCTGTGTTACCTGCACACTTAAAACACGTTGAGCCACTAAGCTTTCATACGTGTCAGCGTAGTTAGCAGCCATGTATTGTGTCTGTTGTTCAGTATCATCTACACCATGTTCTTCACTTGCAATAAGAGCCACGATCTCCTCGTCATAATCACTAGCGGAGTCATATCCCCAATCCTCCGTAATAATCATCACACGCTTGGATGGGCACTCTCTCGCATAATGACCTCTTCCCTTGTAACAACGACATATACCCTCATGTGTTTGCCCTGTGGGTGCCATGGATGAAGAAGAGCTCTGTGCGGGCCCGGCAGGTGTACTCTTGGTGATGGGTGGTGCAAGGGCATGTTTCCTCGTATCTCTGGTGGAATTGGCGGCTGAAGAAGGCGGTGCTGATGAAAGAGGACGTGTGAAAGTAGATGTGGTTCATGGCGTCCATGAGGAAGTGCGACCTGCAGAAAAATTAGTTCTTGCCAATGCCTATCGATCTTGCACTTCACGTTCAACTTTGCAAGCAAGATCGAATAAACGAGTGATAGTGTTATAATCCTTATATTTTATAATAGTCTGAATATTTCTATTTAATCCACCCATAAAACATGCAAGCATAGCTTCATTTTCCTCAACAATACCACATCTAATCAGTCCAGTTTGTAATTCCTCATAATATTGTTCCACAGACTTGTTCCTTGTCTTAAACGCTGCAAGTTTTGAAGTAATTCACGTTGATAATATGGTGGAACCCAACGAGTACGCATGGTAGTTTTCAAAGCAGCCCAAGTAGTTGGAATATTAGCATGATGTATTCAACAGTATTCAAACCACCAAACACAAGAAAAACTAGTGAATGAACAAACAGCAGCAGCAACACGTCTATCATCAGGAAATTGCAAGCATGTAAAACGTTGCTTTGTTTCTAACTCCCAAGTAAGATATATATATCAGGAACATATCGACCATCAAAAGTAGGAATATTCAATTTAAGTTTAGGGAGATGGTCATGATCCCGTACCTGAGGGTGTGGTGCATCCCTACCATTGCAATTGTATCCATGTGGACGACCGACAGCTTACAGTGGTTGTTGTTTTTCCTGGTGCTAAACTGGAGCAACCTCTCCCTCATCATCGTAATCACCATCATAATCCTCCTTCTGCTCAGCCATAGAAACCTCGGTAGTAGCAGCAGCGGCAGGAGCAGCAGTAGGAGCAACAACACCACAATTCTGAACTTGGCCGACATGCACACGTCGCGCTCGTAGGCATTGTTGTTGTTGTGGTTGAAGAGGGACAAAATCTGCAGCTAGTGGTGGTAAACGGGCAAGCGCCTCATTGAACTTGGAGTTCATCTTGGTGTCGAATTTCTTCTCCGTACCTTCTAGCTTCTCCATGGCCTCTCAAAAGGTGGTCACGAAATCATGTACCTGGCCAGACATCATTTGCTGAAATTTATCATGGAGCTCTCGGTTGGCCAGGTTCGATCTCCTCTTCATGTGATCCTGGCATGGTTAGCAGCAATAGGAACATAGGAGAATATGAACCTACAGACTACTAGGAAGTGGTGGTGGTGGTGTGTCACAAATCCGTCAAGCAAATCTCAATTTCTTACCAATTCTTACCCAGCAATAGGTGGCGATCGGCAAACTGTGTAGTCAAAACTCTCAAGGCTTGGATAGAGCGAATGTCAGGTGGTGGCAAACACATGATGTAGATATATGTGGAGCTGGGAAGGCTTATAATATGGTAGCAAGAAGGGTCAGCAATAATCAGTTCAGAGATGCAAAGTTGAAAAGACACTCAACGACGGTACCGTGCTGGTCCTAGGCTAGACCGTACTAGAGACGTGAGCCTATAACACCAACAAAATCACGATGACACGTAATCATGGGAAGAGCCACTCTGGTTTTATTTTTTATTTTATTTTCGCTTTTTTCCAGAAAATCACTATAATGGCGAGTGTCTCAAAACTCTTCCGAATGACCAAAAACAGGATAGGCACGAATAAAAAATTGACAATTTTTTTCTGGAGCAATTCGGGGCTGCGACGACCAAAAATTACGACAAAAATCACTATAATGGTGAGTGTCTCAAAACTCTCTAAAAAGCCTAACAAAATGATAGGGAATTTTTTTCACCCCTCAAAATTTTGGCCTAAAAAGTGCTCTAAAAAGTGTGCCAGACTTTTTTTCTTTCCGAAACCTACTCAGGTAAGGAAACATGAAACCAAAAGCAAAAGGATCTCAAAATTAACCTAAGGTGGAAAGGACGGAGACTAGGATTGTGGTGGATGTATGGTGGTGGTATATGACAGCAAGGATAATGGTGGCATGGTGGTGGTATATGGCAGCAGCGATGATGGTAGCGTGGAGGTGGTATATGGCAACGATGAAAGACGGTGCGGTGGCGGCGTGACAACCTGTGAACAGAACTCGAAACTCTAAAGGACTAGACACTAAGACCAGCAACTTGACACGACGATGTAACCGCAAATTCAACAATGCAAACTACTGAAAAGACTATGCAAAGGCTCAGGTTGATTCAGATATGATGATCTAACGCTAATTTTTATGGCTTTTTCCTGGACTATAGGTATGAAAAACGTATGTGATCTAACTATGAAAAACAGGTCAAATCTCACCGAGCAACCTGGAAATCTGATACCACTTGATATAGGCGAATTTATCCCTGTCTTTCAATGAGATGGTGGTTTTGTTTTGGTGGAGTAGACTTTAATGATCCGACTACGAACGTGTGAGGATGTCGCGCCTTAGAAATCGCTAAACCAACTCCAAGAGGTTATTGACCACGCCGGAGCACGACCAACCTGACCACGAGGGTTTGTTTTCGGCATGCAAATGAAGAACAAGCAAGAAACTAATATTGCAATCAAGATATTGCGAATATAAGAGGAAAGCTTCATTGATGAAGGTGGGGTTCTGTGACGCCTTTGTCTGGTCGTAGAACACAAACGAAGAATGCGAAGTTGCAGCTATGGCGAACTTGTAATCTAAACAAAACCCAAGTCTAAACGGTGCCCTAAGGGTTGTATATATGAGGGAATAGAGAGGCAATTTCGTGACCCTTGGAGGAAGGGTCCGAAAACAACCCTAAACTCGGTTTCCCCACACATGCAGACTCTAAAAACAGCCTATATTATGGTATTTCGAAATTACATGGGCCTAGCCCAAAAATAAGGTGGCGCAACACCTATAATAGCCTATGGACGAAATTTATAAAGTGGCGTCTTGAATATTTCGTCCAAGCCTTCATGCTCTCCTTATGGTGGCTTTAAAGTGCGAAAATCACCAGTGGAAGCTCCATTGTTCTTTCCCAGTGTGCACCTTCTTCTCCATGCTTGATACCACTCCAACTGATATCCTTCTTGTCCATGATAGGTCCTTCATTCATGATCACAACAAAAGTATCTAACTTAGGCAGCAACATATGTTCATGAACATTAGAAGTATTTCCAAGAAACGAAAGTACCTGGTAATTCAATTGGCGCGTGCGAGCTCTAGTAACTGGACCAGTATGTATAGCGGCGGGGGCTATGGGTGTAACAATGGTATTGATGTCCTCATTAGAGTGCGGGGCCGGCGAGGTGGTGTCGGGAGGGGCAGGGGCACCGGTGGCGGGCAGGGTGTCTCTCGGCATCAAAACTGGCATATCTCGGGTAGGGGGTCCCGAACTATGGAGCTTAGATCGATGGGTTGCGGGAGAGAGGGGGAGACAATGTTTACTGAGGTTCGGGACCTCTTATTATAAGGAGGTAAAATCCTACGCCCTGCTTGATTATATCGAAGGGGGAACGATGATTACAAAGTTGATCTTCCTCGAGATCGTATGAGTTAACCCTAGATCAGATGATTCCTCTCCTACGTATAGAGGCCTCTGGTTTATGTATACACCAGGACCCCTAAGGTTACATGCTACCGATATAAATCGATAGTAGACGGGACGAACACGTCATCTTGTCTTGGAGTGCATGTCTGTCTTTGGAGCTTTCCATCCTGATCACGTAATCGTCAGATAATCCAGTTCTTCTATAGCGTAACCCATATGATCGGCCCATGAGGGACAACCCGACTGTCGGAGGACCCCTTAATCCGGAACTCCCTCAGTAGCCCCCAAACTGGCCTTCAACGCCGATGAGTGTGGTCTTCGGGAGCCGAGCACATAAACAAATTGGCTTCCACGACGAGTTCCCTTTATATTCGTCCAACATCGTCTTTAGCCATTTCATCAATGTAGCGTTATCAAAAACAGACGTCATTAAATCCTGAGGCTATTAAAAACCCGAAGGTGAACAACAATTTATTCTCACAACTCCTTTGACGAAAAGTCACAATAAAAAGTAATGAGTAAAACTCGAGTTGCGGCTCGAGGCCACTTTGCCCGGGGCACGTTCCATCATCAAAAAAGATCGTGCCCCTCATTTAAGGGGCTTTTGATTTAAATGACTTGAGCCAATCCACGCACGTCCTATTAACGGTGCGGTTGTTTCGGGAAGTTGAGGAGCTGGTGGCGCAGTAAGCGGAAACCCTTGGTTTAACAGCCTCCCTTTTTAAAAATGGAAAAGATCTAAAGCCCACCACAGGAATTCCAAACCCCTTGCTCCTTCTTCTTCCTCACCCGAGTGCCTAGATCCGTTTTGCCTCACATCCCTCCAGTCGCCCTCCATCTCAAGCTCCGCAGTGGCCAGCTCGGGCGCTTATGGCAAATGGGAGGTCTCCAGCGTCTCCGAAGGAGACATCCATGAGCTGAAGCATTGCGGTTACATCTGCCCCGACATCGCCCACCGAGCACCCGAAAAGGGCCAGGTGGTTCCTACGCCAAGGCCTGGGGAGAAGATAGTGTTTGTCCCCCACTTCCTCTGGGGACTGGGCTTCCCGCTCCACCCCTTCGTCGGTGGTCTAATGTTTTACTATGGGGTGGATTTTAATGATCTCCCCCAAACTCTATTATGCACATATTCGTCTTCATCACCGTCTGTGAAGCTTTTCTGCGGGTTCACCCGCACTTCGGTCTTTGGTGTCAAGCTGAAGTCGGTCAGTAGTTAGCATGCCAACTGCGGTGGGGTCATGATAAACAAGATTTGTCCTGTGACATGGCCAGAGGGCACGTTGATCGACACCATCAAAAACTGAGAGAAAAGAGTGGTTCTATATCACAGAACCACGAGAAGAAAACTGGGCAGCACTCGCCGAGTTCACGTCTGGTCCCCGTGCAAGGCTGACCTCATGGGTCAGGAAAGGTCTGTACTGGGCTCGTCTTTGGACTTGAAGAATCTCCAAAACCGCATCAGGCAAATGGTGGAATCCAATATCCGGCTGGCCGATGTGGTTCAGGTCGCGCTCCATCGCCATATCCTTCTGTGCCAGCATCGGGAAACCCCGATGTGGTCTCACAAGGCCGACAAGCCTTGGACAGTGCTATAGTTCTACCGCACCACCCATTACGGTGACGGCGTTTATATTTGTTTTTCCTTGGCTTGCTGTTTCCGCCCTGGACCTTAGAGGTTCCGGGGTCGTCCGCATTGTGGCTACGCCGAGCAAGACAATTATCCTCGCCTGCACAAAAGCGGGTCATTAGTGAGGTAAGGGCGAACATTGTTCTCGGCCTATTCTGGCCGAGCTGTCTGGCGAGCCATTCGTCCCGGATGCTGTGCCGAAAAGAGGCTATTGCTTCGGCGTCCAGACAGTCTACGATTTGGTTCTTCTTGGTGAGGAACTCATTCCAGAATTCTCTGGCTGATTCCCCAGTCTTGTGGATGATGTTTCTCAGATCGGATGAATTTGGTGGATGAACATATGTTCCTTGAAAGTTGGATATGAAAGTTTCGTCAAGGTCTTTCCAACATCCGATGGAGTCTTCCGGTAGGCTATTCAGCCAATGCCGTGTCAGTCCTTTGAGTTTTAATGGTAAATATTTTATGGCGTGGAGGTCGTCTCCTCTGGCCATATGAATGTGGAGAAGGAAATCCTCTATCCACACTGCAGGATGTGTTGTCCCATCGTATTGTTCGATGTTTACGGATTTAAACCCTTCCGGAAACTCGTGCCGCATGACCTCATCCATGAAACATAATGGGTGGGCAACGCCTCTTATCCGGGCTATGTTGTGTCGTAGATCGGCTCCGGGTTGAGCCCGATACACTTCCCGTCCTCTGCTCTTGTAAGCGACCCGAGGTGATTCGTCATCCCATCGAGTGGGAGAGTACCTCCTTGATCCATAGATGGACCTGTTGCGACCCGATTTATCAAATCGTGGGTCGGGTCTATCCCCATGGTGCATATGCTCTTTACCTTTTCGGCACGGAGGTTCGGGTTTATACCCGTTTTCTCCGGTCGTTCAGCCGCGCCCTCTGGGTGGGCGATGAGGCTGGTCGTAGTCGGTGTGTCGGGGGGACACATGTGCTGCGGCCTCGTCGACAAATTATGGGAGCATTTGTCGGCGTGGGTATTTCTTCTTCTGGTCCGGCCGTTCCATGTCGTATCCATCTTTGGCCGCTAGGATTTTGGTCCACCTATTATTAATGGTATCATGTTCATCATGGAACTGTTGTTGCTTTACTTTTAAGCTTTGGGCGGTGGTGATAAGCTGCTGCCGAAATTGCTCCTGGCCTTCAGGGTCTTCGAGAATTACGAACTCTTCGGTTTCAAGGCCGTTAAGGTTGTCGACGGGAGGGAGGTAATCATCGTCGTCGTCCTAATTGTTGCATCCGTCGGGATCGTCGTTGGCCAGTTCCTCTGGTTCGTTTTCGGGAGCCTCGGGGTTGCCGTGTCCCTCAGGGGTCACATTTTCCCCTGTGCCTTGTGTGGAGCCCCTTCCCTTGTTTGCCTTCAAGCCCTTACGTGACTTTTGGTGTTTTGAGGGATCTTGTGTGGGCTTATCGTTGTTCCTCTTGGGTGTATTGTTATCTAGATAGCGAGGCGTGTCTACCATGTAGACATCATAAGTTGAAGTTGTCGTCCACTTCCCTGTATTTATGGGGGTGGGGTAGTAGGCATCTTCGTCCATGTCCTCAAGCTCTTCAGAGGCGTAGTCTAATGCGTTACTTAAATCTTCGACGGTGGCGATCAAGTGGGTGGTGGGTGAGTCGTAAAAGTCCCCATAATCCACCTTGGAGACGATCTTTGAACAAGTCAGACTGCGAGCAAGCGAGATTTGGAGAGACTCGATTTGGTCGATCGTCTCGTTTAACATCGCGAGGCTGACCTGACCAATCCTTTGTGTGATTTCGGAGTTAACCTCCGTGACTTCCGGGAAGGAAGATAGTTCGGCAATTGCCATTTCCCTCTGTCCTGTCGGAGTAATCGATTCCGAGCTCAAGGCCTTCTTTCTGAGGAGGAGGAGACAAAGACCATGGTTGGACAGGGGACCTGGAGATAAGGCTTTGGGGTTTTGCACCTCGTTAGCCGAGGCCGTGGGATTAGGGGGGACCAGATTGCCTCGCGAGTCGGTGGAGACTTCGAACTCTCCGAACCTCATCTAGTGACCGGGGGCAAAACCACCGATCAGGCCAGGATGGCTGGTTAGGTCCGTACTCGGCGTCAAATGGCCGAGCGTGGAGATGTGTTCAGGAGCAAAGATGCCCTCATTGCAGACTCGATCGTCGATGATCAAGCGGGCCATCGATCTTAGCAGCGATCCAATGGCGGAACTCTCAATGAAAGCACCAATGTCGGTGTCAAAACCGACATATCTCGGGTAGGGGGTCCCGAACTATGGATCTTAGATCGATGGGTTGCAGAGAGAGGGGGAAACAATGTTTACGCAAGTTCGGGCCCTCTTAATATAAGGAGGTAAAACCCTACGTCCTACTTGATTATATTGAAGGGGAATGATGATTACAGAGTTGATCTACCTCGATACCGTATGAGTTAACCCTAGATCAAATGATTCCTCTCCTACGTATAGAGGCCTCTCGTTTATGTATACACCAGGACCCCTAGGGTTACATGCTACCGATATAGATCGGTAGTTGACGGGTCGAACATGTCATCCTGTCTTGGAGTGCACGTCTGTCTTCGGAGCTTTCCATCCTGGTCATGTAGTCGTCAGATAAGCCAGTTCTTCAATTGCGCAGCCCATATGATCGACCCATGAGGGACAACCCGACTGCCCGAGGACCCCTTAATCCGGAACTCCCTCAGTGGCCGCGGGGAGGGGTAGCCGCAAGGAGGATGGCCGGCGCAGGGAGGAGGTCTGGCGAGGGGTGGCTGACCATGGGGGATATGTGGTGGTGGTGGAGTAGAAAGAGATCCACGATGACGAGGGAGAGGCCGTGCATGCGGTGTGTGGGTGGAGAGAGAGAGGGGAGACGGGGGAGAGAGAGGGTGGGTGGGGCCGGGGGGAAACAACCGTTAGCGGAACTGCCCTCTTTGCCATCTTCTTTTATGTCTGCCGGCCTGTTCTTTGCCGTCAGCTGGCAGGCAACAAAAAATTGGCTGATGGCAAACGTAATCTTTGCCATCAGCCAGTTCTTTACCGTCAAGAACAACCTGATGGCAAAGATCACATTTGCCATCAGCTAGTTCTTTGCCGTCAGTTTTCTGGAAGCTGGTGGCAAAGACCTTCTTTGCTGCCCGCTCATAGACGACAAAGAAATGGCTGATGGCAAATCCTTTGATTCGTCTAGTATTTTCGAAAGGCGACGTCGTATATATGATAAGCCACGCCAAATAACAAGGCGTGCTATGCGTTGCGTATGAAATGCCAAACCATAAGGCGCTGGCTGAGACTTGGAACGCCAAACAAACTTACGTTTTGAACTACATGTTGTCACGCCTATTTGTGAGGTGTTTCAGCCTTTGGTCAAAACATCCAAACGAAAGAACAGATGATCTGTCGTGATGACGCTTTGGGACAAAGGAAAGGCACACTATCCCGCCAATATAGCGTTGTTTCATCTGACGCTTCTGGCAGGCGCCACGCTGACGACGTGACCGACGACCATGGACCATGACTGGTCAAAGTCGTCTAAGAGGAAGACACGCAGAGGTGCAATTAACACGCCTATGTGTAAGGCACGATAGGCGAGATCACGCGACGAAATAAGATTTTTGGGATGAGTGCACGACATAAGGCTGGTCATAGTGGGGAGTATCACATAGTAGTATCATGCATATGATACTATTGTATGATACTACCTTCATAGTGCATAGTATCATAAAGTAATATCATAGATGACCTTATTTATTGACATGCATGACACATAGTAGCATAACATTTAACATGTTATGGTATCTACCTATCTTACTCTAACTCGCTCTCTTCTTTAATTGTCTGCCACATCACCATGTTTGCTAGTCCCAAGTACATGATACTACCTTAGTTACTCTCACTATGGCCAGCCTAAGACCCTCCAAGGGCCATTTAGGACATGGTCAAAGCATAGACTTAGGGTGATGCTTCGTATGTTATGTAGGATCAGATGCAAGAAAAAATAGGTTTAGATGAGGAAGCGAAATCCTTTGAAGGAGGCGGGTGATTGAAGAAAAAAGTGTGGTCCGGTATAAAAAAATGAAAAATTTAAAGTGAGAAGTAGAGATGCATGTGTATTGAAATCTTTTTTTATGAGACCTACTAATGATAGCTCGTATTAGAGAGAGAAAGTCAATATAAATGTCTTAAGCTATTTTTTATCCTGAGATATCTTTACTTATACGTCACAATATGCCCTTAGGCTGCGTTTGGAACGTTGTTTTTTCTATACCCTTGTAATATTTTACACTTGTATTATACTAGCCTACAATCAAAATACATGTGAGGATTGTATTTCCATTCTGCTTCCCAGCCTCTGTTTGGATTGTTGTTTTTGTCCCACCCTTGTAACCTGGCTGCCATAGCCTAAACTTTCAAAAGCACAAACTTTCAACAACAACATAATTTCAACAACACAGAGTGCACTTTAACAACATAAATTTTCAAATATGCACATACAGACTTGAAAACAGCACAGATTGCACTCCCACACATATTGCACACGTATAAAATGAGATAATTTTCTATTTATATAACAGTACCACAACATAAACAAAAGATAATATTTTTGCATCCATCCATTCGAACATAGTTCCGATAACTCATAGTGCTCAAAATCAACAATTTAAATTACAAATTTAATGAGGCATGCTTGTCTCGTCTCGTCCATTGCTACATAACCAAAGTTAGGACTCGCAATTGTTCAATCATTGTGCATTTAGACATAAAGTATTTCAGAAAGATTAATCCTCGATAATAGTTCAAGCAGTGAAGCAGCTTTGGGGCAGAAGAGTAATCCTTGGAAACAAGAAATATCTGACCAGGCTAGAAAAGAGTATCTGGATAAGTAACACAAGCAACATCTGCATAACTAACAAGGGCTTGTCATGATTCAAGATAACTATCAATCCGAAAAATGCTGACTAGTTCTCTAACGTAGATATCACCTAAGGAAGGCAATGCACACAACTAGCAGAGGCATCTAATCTAACACGAGCTTATCTTTTTTTTCTGTGACATGATCATATCAGGCGGCATAACTAACAGAAATAGGTGTGTTATGCACGACCATATATATAATACGCTAACAGAAGAACAAACCAAATAATTGAAGAAATGATGAACGCATCTATGGGTTTTACCGAACATAATTATTCTTCTTCATGTTTTTAACGGGTCCTAGCATAGAAGATCAAGGAAGGAACTGAAGCATGTGTTTTCTTTCTTTCTACTGATCATGTTTAAGCGTATGAAAGATTGCTTTGATCCAATCACATCGGCTTGGCAAAAGTGATCAGAAAGCAGGGGGTACACTCCACTTCTGAAGGGGATAAAGCCATCTTTTATGTGATTATATTTACTTGTACTACCTTTTTAAGAACATTTACTTGTACTACCTAGCCAAACAGGTATCGACAGTTGGAAACAAGAACATGTACCCATGTGCTCAACAAAAAGGAAACAAAGTAGTAGTATAGTCTACAAAGGGGGAAGAAAACAATAGAGAAAATGGATCAAGCAGGCATCAAAATGGAGAAGAGACGGGAATTTTTCCCTCCCCTGGTAAGAGAAAATAAGAATAGCATTTCATTCCTTGCTGACAAAACAAAATAAAATCCTTCTAAAAACGCTAGGTGCTACTACTATATATTCCAGATTTCCAAAAAGAAAAGGAAGAAGGGAACTTTGGTAATTGGACTTGTCCAAAAATATCTCCCGAGAGCAATGAAAAAGAAGAGCGAAGAAGCACAAGCTGGAATTGATAACTGCTGCATAAGCAACTCTAGGACGGACCTGAAGTATACACAAAGAAACAACAGGATCATCCATCTACAATACGACTGTCATTTATGGTAGTTCTCAGAGATTTCCGCATCTCTAGATTTCAGCAAGGTAGTCATTTTGAACTGCAGCTAGGCATTCTGGCACTTAATTTGCTATGCTATCTATCACTCTAGTGTTACTGCTCTCTGTTTCTGTTCCCTGTTTACAGCAAGGAGTACTCACTCTATAGAGTGCTAAGTCAGCTTAAATAATCCATATTATTGTACTGTATGATGATTCCTACTGCCCGGCCGGCCGGTGTTATTCTGGACCATTTCCATCTAGCTAGTATTCAGACTTGATGCCGCCCAAATAATTGTTTGGTGTTAATTTTCAACTGTGCTAGCTCAAGAATGGTACTAGAATGGAAAATACATCATATACTATATATTTATGTTGATCAATGAATACTATATAGATATCTACAGTACGACTGCCATTTATGGTAGTTCTGAGAGAACTACCATACATTTATGATCCTGATCAATGATAAGCACCCACTGAACCAAAAAGTAAACTAACACCTATTTTCTTCCACATCATCCAGATTTGGAGCTAGTGAGATGTCGTAATGAATCTTTGAGAGGAGAGGGAGCAAGGACAATACCTATGATCAAAGCACCAGATTGATTGAAGGAATATCGCCAGGTGAAAACCGAGCTGCAAAGGAATACTCGCTCAAATAAGCCTTGGAAACTTATCTTTAGTGGGGAGAATAAATGTAGAAAACCAAGTTTTTGTTGGAAATATGCCCTAGAGGCAATAATAAAATGGTTATTATCATATTTCCTTGTTCATGATAATCGTCTATTGTTCATGCTATAATTATATTAACAGGAAACAGTAATACATGTGTGAATAAATATATCACAATGTGTCCCTAGCAAGCCTCTAGTTGGCTAGCTCGTTAGTCAATAGATGATCATGGTTTCCTGATCATGGGCATTAGATGTCATTGATAACGGGATCACATCATTGGGAGAATGATGTGATGGACAAGACCCAATCCTAAGCATAGCACTAGATCGTATTGTTCGTATGCTAAAGCTTTTCTAATGTCAAGTATCTTTTCCTTCGACCGTGAGATTGTGCAACTCCCGGATACCGTAGGAGTGCTTTGGGTGTATCAAACGTCACAACGTAACTGGGTGACTATAAAGGTGCACTACGGGTACCTCCGAAAGTGTCTATTGGGTTGGTACGAATCGAGATCGGGATTTGTCACTCCGTGTGACACAGAGGTATCTCTGGGCCCACTCGATAGAACATCATCATGAGCTCAATGTTACTAAGGAGTTAGTCACACGATGACGTGCTACGGAACGAGTAAAGAGACTTACCGGTAACGAGATTGAACAAGGTATAGGTATACCGACAATCGAATCTCGGACAAGTTCTATGCCGACAGACAAAGGGAATCGTATACGGCATTGATTGAATCCTTGACGTCGTGGTTCATCCGATGAGATCATCGTGGAGCAAGTGGGAGCCACCATGGGTATCCAGACCCCGCTGACGGTTATTGGCTGGAGAGGCGTCTCGGTCATGTCTGCGTGTCTCCCGAACCCGTAGGGTCTACACACTTAAGGTTTGATGACGCTAGGGTTATAGGGAATTGTTATACGAGGTTACCGAAAGTTGTTCGGAGTCCCGGATGAGATCTCGGACGTCACGAGGAGCTCCGGAATGGTCCGGAGGTAAAGATTGATATATAGGACGGATGGTTTCGAATACCGGAAGTGTTTCGGGCATCACCAGTAACGTACCGGGACCACCGAAGTTGGCCCCGGGGGTCCAACGAAGGGGGGCAACGACCCCGGGAGGTAAGATGGGCCAAGTGGGGAAGGGAACCAGCCCCTAGGTGGGCTGGTGCGCCTCCCCACTCAGCCCAATGCGTGGGGGAGAGAAAAGGGGGGGCAAACCCTAAGCCAGGTGGGCCTAAGTCCCACCACGGGTGCGCCACACCCCTCCTCCCCCCCTTGGCCGCCGCACCAGCCCCCATCTAGGGCTGCCCCCCCCCAGGAGAGGGAAACCCTCTAGGGGGCGCAAACCCCCCCTCCCCCTATTTATTGTGGGCACTTTTGGCCATTGGAGATTAGACTTTTGCCTCTCTCTCGGCGCAGCCCTGCCCTTCTTCCTCCTCCTCTCTGTCGGTGCTTGGCGAAGCCCTGCCGGGAGACCCCGTCTCTCCATCGACACCACGCCGTCGTGCTGCTGGAGTTCTTCCCCAACCTCTCCCTCCTCCTTGCTGGATCAAGGTGCGGGAGACGTCACCGGGCTGCACGTGTGTTGAACGCGGAGGTGGCGTAGTTCGGCACTAGATCGGAATCGCTGCGAGTACGACTCCATCAACCGCGTTCTAGCAACGCTTCCGCTTAGCGATCTTCAAAGGTATGAAGATGCTCTTACCCCTCTCCCGTTGCTGGTCTCTCCATAGGAAGATCTGAATATGCGTAGGAAAATTTTGAATTTATGCTACGTTACCCATCAGTGGTATCCGAGCCAGGTTTTCTATGCGTAGATTCTATGCACGAGTAGAACACAAAAGTTGTGGGCGATGATTTGTCAATTTGCTTGCAGCTACTAGTCTTATTCTTTTCGGGCGGTATTGTGGGATGAAGCGGCCCGGACCGACTTTACACGTACGCTTACGTGAGACTGGTTCCACCGACAGACATGCACACCGTGCATAAAGGTGGCTAGCGGGTGTCTGTCTCTCCTACTCTAGTCGGATTGGATTTGATGAAAAGGGTCCTTATGTAGGGTAAATAGCTTTGGCATATCATCGTTGTGGCTGTCACGTAGGTAAGAAGGCGTTCTTGCTAGAAACCCAAATCAGCCACGTAAAACTTGCAACGACAATTAGAGGACGTCTAACTTGTTTTTGCACGGTTTGACATGTGATGTGATATGGCCAAAGTTGTGATGTTGCATGTATGATGTATGAGATGATCATGTTATTGTAATAGGACTTGCATGTCGATGAGTATGACAACCGATAGGAGCCATAGGAGTTGTCTTAATTTATTGTATGAGATGCAACGCCATGTGCTTACTACTTTTACTTCATTGCTAACGGTTAGCTATAGTAGTAGTTGGCGTGACGACTTCACGGAGACACGATGATGGAGATCATGATGATGGAGATCATGGTGTCACGCCGGTGACGATGATGATCATGCGATGCCTGAAGATGGAGATCGAAAGGGCGAAGATGATAATGGCCATATCATGTCACTATATGATTGCATTGTGATGTTTATCATGTTTTACATCTTATTGCTTAGAACGATGGTAGCATAATAAGATGATCCCTCTTAAAATTTCGAGAATGTATTCCCCTAAGTGTGCACCGTTGCGAAGGTTCGTTGTCTCGAAGCACCATGTGATGATCGGGTGTGATAGATTCTAATGTTCGCATACAACGGGTGTAAGCCAGATTTACACACGCGAAACACCTAGGTTGACTCGACGAGCTTAGCACGTACATACATGACCTCGAATACAAGAGACCGAAAGGTCGAACATGAGTCATATGGTTGAATACGATCAGCATGAAGTTGCTCACCATGGTGACTAGTCCGTCTCACGTGATGATCGGACACGGGTTAGTCAACATGGATCATGTATCACTTAGATGACTAGAGGTATGTCGATTTAAGTGGGAGTTTATACTTAATTTGATTAAATGAACTTGATTGTCATGAACTTAGTCTAAACGGTTTGTCTTTATAAATATTGTAGATGGCCAACGTCAACCTCAATTTCAACGCATTCCTAGAGAAAAACAAGCTGAAAGATGATGGTAGCAACTATGCGGACTGGGTTCGCAACTTGAAGCTCATCCTTGAAGCAGCTAAAAAGGATTATGTCCTTGATGCGCCGCTAGGTGACCCTCCCGCTCCCGCAGCAGCCCAGGACATTCTGAACGTCTGGCAAACGCGGAGTGATGACTACTCTCTCGTTAGGTGTGGCCTGTTATACAGTTTAGAAACGGGGCTCCAAAGGCGTTTTGAGCAACACGGAGCATATGAGATGTTCCAAGAGCTGAAGCTAGTTTTTCAAGCTCATGCCTGTGTCGAGAGATATGAAGTCTCCGACAAGTTCTGTAGCTGTAAGATGGAGGAGAACAGTTCTGTCAGTGAGCACATACTCAAAATGTCTGGGTTACACGGTCGTCTGACTTCACTTGGAGTCGAACTTCCGGATGATGCTATAATTGACAGAATCCTACAGTCTCTCCCACCAAGCTACAAAGGCTTTGTGCTTAGCTACAACATGCAAGGGATGGAGAAGACCATTCCCGAGTTGTACTCGATGCTCAAGTCTGCAGAAGTAGAAATCAAGAAAGAGCATCAAGTGTTGATGGTCAACAAGACCACTAGTTTCAAGAAGGGCAAGGGTAAGAAGAACTTCAAAGACGGCAAAGCTGTTGCCGCGCCCGGTAAGCCAGATGTTGGGAAGAAGAAAAAGAATGGACCCAAGCCTGAGACTGAGTGCTTCTATTGCAAGGGAAAGGGTCACTGGAAGCGAAACTACCCCAAATACTTAGCGGACAAGAAGGCCAGCAACGTTAAAGGTATATGTGATATACATGTTATTGATGTGTACCTTACCAGCGCTCGTACTAGCTCCTGGGTATTTGATACCGGTGTTGTTGCTCACATTTGCAACTCAAAGCAGGAACTGCGGAATAAGCGGAGACTGGCCAAGGATGAGGTGACGATGCGCGTCGGGAATGGTTCAAAGGTCGATGCGATCGCCGTCGGCACGCTACCTCTACGTCTACCGTCGGGATTAGTCTTAAACCTTAATAATTGTTATTTAGTACCAGCTTTAAGCATGAACATTGTATCAGGGTCTTGCTTAATGCGAGACGGCTACTCATTTAAGTCAGAGAATAATGGTTGTTCTATTTATATGAGTGATATGTTTTATGGTCATGCTCCGCTGGTGAATGGTTTATTCTTGATGAATCTCGATCGTGATGTTACACATATTCATAGTGTGAGTACCAAAAGATGTAAAGTTGATAATGATAGTCCCACATTCTTGTGGCACTGCCGCCTTGGTCATATCGGCGTTAAGCGCATGAAGAAGCTCCATACTCATGGACTATTAGAGTCTCTTGACTTTGAATCATTTGACACATGCGAACCGTGCCTCATGGGCAAGATGACTAAGACTCCATTCTCAGGAATAATGGGGAGAGCAACCGACTTATTGGAAATAATACATACTGATGTGTGTGGTCCAATGAACGTTGAAGCTCGCGGTGGCTATCGTTATGTTCTCACTCTCACCGATGATTTGAGTAGGTATGGGTATATCTACTTGATGAAGCACAAATCTGAGACATTTGAAAAGTTCAAGGAATTTCAGAGTGAGGTCGAGAATCAACGTGACAGAAAAATTAAGTGTCTACGATCTGATCGTGGAGGAGAATATTTGAGTCACGAGTTTGGCACACACCTAAGGAAGTGTGGAATCGTTTCACAACTGACGCCGCCTGGCACACCGCAACGCAACGGAGTATCTGAACGTCGTAATCGCACTTTATTAGATATGGTACGATCTATGATGTCTCTTACCGACTTACCGCTATCATTTTGGGGATACGCATTAGAAACTGCATCATTCACTTTAAATAGGGCATCGTCTAAATCCGTTGAGACGACACCGTATGAACTATGGTTTGGCAAGAAACCTAAGTTGTCGTTTCTTAAAGTTTGGGGCTGCGATGCTTATGTGAAGAAACTTCAACCAGAAAAGCTCGAACCCAAAGCGGAGAAATGCGTATTCATAGGATACCGTAAGGAAATTATTGGGTATACCTTCTATCTTAGATCCGAAGGTAAAACCTTTGTTGCGAAGAACGGATCCTTTCTAGAGAAAGAGTTTCTCTCGAAAGAAGTAAGTGGGAGGAAGGTAGAACTTGATGAGGTAATTACACCCCCTCTCGAACAGGATAGTAGCGCAGCGCGGGAAGTTGTTCCTGTGGCGCCTACACCGACTGAAAGAGGAAGTTAATGATTATGATCATGAAGCTTCGGATCAAGTTACTACTGAACCGCGAAGGTCCACAAAGGCACGCTCCGCACCAGAGTGGTACGGCAACCCTGTGATGGAAATCATGTTGTTAGACAACGGTGAACCTTCGAACTATGAAGAAGCGATGGCGGGCCCGGATTCCAACAAATGGCTTGAGGCTATGAAATCCGAGATAGGATCCATGCATGAGAACAAAGTATGGACTTTGGTGGACTTGACCGATGACCGGCGAGCCATAGAAAATAAATGGATCTTCAAGAAGAAGACTGATGCAAACGGTAATGTAACCGTTTACAAAGCTCGACTTGTCGCAAAGGGTTTTCGACAAATTCAAGGAGTTGACTACGAAGAGACTTCTCTCCCGTAGCGAAGCTGAAATCAGTCCGAATCATGTTAGCAATTGCCGCCTTTTATGATTATGAAATTTGTCAAATGGACGTCAAAACAGCGTTCCTTAACGGGAACCTTAAGGAAGAGTTGTATATGATGCAACCAGAAGGTTTTGTCAACCCTAAGGGTGCTAACAAAGTGTGCAAGCTCCAGCGCTCCATCTATGGGCTGGTGCAAGCATCTCGGAGTTGGAACATTCGCTTTAATGAGGTGATTAAAGCGTTTGGGTTCATACAGGTTTATGGAGAAGCCTGTCTGTACAAGAAAGTGAGTGGGAGCTCTGTAGCTTTCCTCATACTGTATGTGGATGACATATTATTGATGGGGAATAATATAGAGATGTTGGAGAGCATAAAGACCTATTTGAACAAAAAAAATTCAATGAAGGACCTTGGAGAAGCTGCATATATATTAGGCATCAAGATCTATAGAGATAGATCAAGACACCTCATAGGTCTTTCGCAAAGTACATACCTTGACAAGATATTGAAGAAGTTCAATATGGAAAACTCAAAGAAAGGGTTCTTGCCAGTTTTGCAAGGTGTGAGATTGAGTAAGACTCAGTCGCCGACCACGGCAGCGGATAGAGAGAAGATGAGTTCTGTCCCCTACGCATCAGCCGTGGGCTCTCTAATGTATGCCATGCTGTGTACCAGACCTGATATAAACCTTGCCATAAGCTTGGTAGGGAGGTACCAAAGTGATCCCGGTATGGAACACTGGACAGCGGTCAAGAATATCCTTAAGTACCTGAAAAGGACTAAGGAAATGTTTCTCATTTATGAAGGTGACGAAGAGCTCATCGTAAAGGGTTACGTCGACACTAGCTTCGACACAGATCCGGATGACTCTAAGTCACAGACCGGATACGTATATGTGTTGAATGGTGGGGCAGTGAGCTGGTGCAGCAGCAAGCAAGAAGTCGTGGCAACATCTACATGTGAAGCGGAGTACATAGCTGCTTCAGAAGCAACTCATGAAGGAATTTGGATGAAGGAGCTCATCACCGACCTTGGAGTGGTTCCAATCGCGTCGGGTCCAATGACACTCTTCTGTGATAACACTAGGGCCATTGCCATAGCCAAGGAGCCCAGGTTTCACCGGAAGACGAAGCACATCAAACGCCACTACAACTCCATCCAGGACCATGTCCAGAGTGGAGTGATAGATATTTGTAAAGTACACACGGATCTGAATATTGCACACCCGTTGACTAAACCTCTTCCACGAGCAAAACATGATCAACACCATAACGATATGGGTGTTCGATACATCACAATGTAACTAGATTATTGACTCTAGTGCAAGTGGGAGACTGTCGGAAATATGCCCTAGAGGCAATAATAAAATGGTTATTATCATATTTCCTTGTTCATGATAATCGTCTATTGTTCATGCTATAATTGTATTTACAGGAAACAGTAATACATGTGTGAATAAATAGATCACAATGTGTCCCTAGCAAGCCTCTAGTTGGCTAGCTCGTTAGTCAATAGATGATCTGTTGGAATTTTGCCCTAGAGGCAATAATAAATATAGTTATTATTATAATTCCTGTATCAAGATAATCGTTTATTATCCATGCTATAATTGTATTGAATGAAGACTCATTTACATGTGTGGATACATAGACAAAACACTGTCCCTAGCAAGCCTCTAGTTGGCTAGCCAGTTGATCAAAGATAGTCAGTGTCTTCTGATTATGAACAAGGTGTTGTTGCTTGACAACTGGATCACGTCATTAGGAGAATCACGTGATGGACTAGACCCAAACTAATAGACGTAGCATGTTGATCGTGTCATTTTGTTGCTACTGTTTTCTGCGTGTCAAGTATTTGTTCCTATGACCATGAGATCATATAACTCACTAACACCGGAGGAATGCTTTGTGTGTATCAAACATCGCAACGTAACTGGGTGACTATAAAGATGCTCTACAGGTATCTCCGAAGGTGTTCGTTGAGTTAGTATGTATCAAGACTGGGATTTATCACTCCGTGTGACGGAGAGGTATCTCGGGGCCCACTCGGTAATACAACATCACACACAAGCCTTGCAAGCAATGTGACTTAGTGTAAGTTGCGGGATCTTGTATTACGGAACGAGTAAAGAGACTTGCCGGTAAACGAGATTGAAATAGGTATGCGGATACTGACGATCGAATCTCGGGCAAGTAACATACCGAAGGACAAAGGGAATGACATACGGGATTATATGAATCCTTGACACTGAGGTTCAAACGATAAGTTCTTCGTAGAATATGTAGGATCCAATATGGGCATCCAGGTCCCGCTATTGGATATTGACCGAGGAGTCTCTCGGGTCATGTCTACATAGTTCTCGAACCCGCAGGGTCTGCACACTTAAGGTTCGACGTTGTTTTATGCGTATTTGAGTTATATGGTTGGTTACCGAATGTTGTTCGGAGTCCCGGATGAGATCACGGACGTCATGAGGGTTTCCGGAATGGTCCGGAAACGAAGATTGATATATAGGGTGACCTCATTTGATTACCGGAAGGTTTTCGGAGTTACCGGGAATGTACCGGGAATGACGAATGGGTTCCGGGAGTTCACCGGGGGGCCCACCCACCCCGGGGAAGCCCATAGGTGTTTGGGGTGCCGAACCAGCCCTTAGTGGGATGGTGGGACAGCCCAAGAGAGGCCTATGCGCATTGGGAAGAAAATCAAAGAGGAAAAAAAAGGAGGAGGTGGGAAAGGGAAGAAGGACTGCACCTTCCAAACCAAGTAGGACTCGGTTTGGGAGGGGAATCCTTCCCCCCTTGACTCGGGCGACCCCTTGGGGGTTCTTGGACCCCAAGGTAAGGCTCCCCCTCCCTCTCCTATATATAGTGGGGTTTTAGGGCTGATTTTCGACAACTTTGCCACGGCAGCCCGACCACATATCTCCACGGTTTCACCTCTAGATTGCGTTTCTGCGGAGCTCGGGCGGAGCCCTGCTGAGACAAGATCATCACCAACCTCCGAAGCGCCGTCACGCTGCCGGAGAACTCTTCTACCTCTCCGTGTCTCTTGCTGGATCAAGAAGGCCGAGATCATCGTTGAGCTGTACGTGTGCTGAACGCGGAGGTGCCGTCCGTTCGGCACTAGATCGTGGGACTGATCGCGGGACGGTTCGCGGGGCGGATCGAGGGACGTGAGGACGTTCCACTACATCAACCGCGTTCACTAACGCTTCTGCTGTACGGTCTACAAGGGTACGTAGATCACACATCCCCTCTCGTAGATGGACATCACCATGATAGGCCTTCGTGCGCGTAGGAAATTTTTTGTTTCCCATGCGACGTTCCCCAACAGTGGCATCATGAGCTAGGTTCATGCGTAGATGTCTTCTCGAGTAGAACACAAAAGTTTTTGTGGGCGGAGATGTGCGTTTTGCTGCCCTCCTTAGTCTTTTCTTGATTCCGCGGTATTGTTGGATCGAAGCGGCTCGGACCGACATTACTCGTACGCTTACGAGAGACTGGTTTCATCGCTATGAGTAACTCCGTTGCTCAAAGATGACTGGCGGGTGTCAGTTTCTCCAACTTTAGTTGAATCGGATTTGACCGAGGAGGTCCTTGGATGAGGTTAAATAGCAACTCATATATCTCCGTTGTGGTGTTTGCGTAAGTAAGAAGCGATCCTACTAGATACCCATGGTCACCAGGTAAAACATGCAACAACAAAATTAGAGGACGTCTAACTTGTTTTTGCAGGGGTATGCTTGTGATGTGATATGGCCAACGATGTGATGTGATATATTGGATGTATGAGATGATCATGTTGTAATAGATAATATCGACTTGCACGTCGATGGTACGGCAACCGACAGGAGCCATAGGGTTGTCTTTATACTAACGTTTGTGCTTGCAGATGCGTTTACTATTTTGCTAGGATGTAGCTTTAGTAGTAATAGCATGAGTAGCACGACAACCCCGATGGCAACACGTTGATGGAGATCATGGTGTGGCGCCGGTGACAAGAATATCGTGCCGATGCTTTGGTGATGGAGATCAAGGAGCACATGATGATGGCCTTATCATGTCACTTATGAATTGCATGTGATGTTAATCCTTTTATGCACCTTATTTTGCTTAGAACGACGGTAGCATTATGAGGTGATCTCTCACTAAAATTTCAAGACGAAATTGTGTTCTCCCCGACTGTGCACCGTTGCTACAGTTCGTCGTTTGGAGACACCACGTGATGATCGGGTGTGATAGACTCAACGTTCACATACAACGGGTGCAAAACAGTTGCGCACGTGGAACACTCGGGTTAAGCTTGACGAGCCTAGCATGTGCAGACATGGCCTCGGAACACATGAGACCGAAAGGTCGATCATGAATCATATAGATGATATGATTAGCATAGGGATGCTTACCACTGAAACTATACTCAACTCACGTGATGATCGGACTTGAGCTAGTGTAAGTGGATCATGAACCACTCAAATGACTAGAGAGATGTACTTTTTGAGTGGGAGTTTAGCGAATAATTTGATTAAGTTAAACTCTAATTATCTGGAACATAGTCTAAGTCCACTTTGAATATATTTGTGTTGTAGATCTTGGCTCACGCGACAGTCATCCTGAATTTTAATACGTTCCTAGAGAAAGCTAAGTTGAAAGATGATGGAAGCAACTTTGTAGACTGGGCTCGTAATCTTAAGCTAATCTTACAAGCTGGGAAGAAGGATTATGTCCTTAATGCTGCGCTAGGAGATGAACCACCCGCTACGGCTGATCAGGATGCTAAGAACGCTTGGTTAACACGTAAGGAGGACTACTCAGTAGTTCAATGTGCAGTCTTGTATGGCTTAGAACCGGGACTTCAACGTCGCTTTGAGCGTCATGGAGCATTTGAGATGTTCCAGGAGTTGAAGTTTATCTTTCAGAAGAACGCCCGGATCGAGAGGTATGAGACCTCTGATAAATTCTATGCTTGCAAGATGGAGGAAAACTCGTCTGTCAGTGAACATGTGCTCAAAATGTCTGGGTACTCAAACCGTCTAGCTGAGCTAGGGATTGAACTCCCGCAAGAAGCTATCACTGACAGAATCCTTCAATCACTGCCGCCAAGCTATAAAGGCTTTGTGTTGAACTACAACATGCAAGGGGTGAACAAGTCTCCCGGCGAGTTGTTTGCGATGCTGAAAGTCGCAAAGTCTGAACTCCGTAAAGAGCATCAAGTGTTGATGGTGAATAAGACCACTAGTTTCAAGAGAAACGACAAAGGCAAGAAGGGTAATTTGAAGAAGAGCGGCAAGCCTGTTGCCAATCTGACGAAGAAACCCAAAGCTGGACCTAAGCCTGAAACAGAGTGTTACTATTGCAAGGGTATGGGTCACTGGAAGCGCAATTGCCCCAAGTATCTGGCTGATAAGAAGGCGGCCGAAGAAAAATCAGGTATATTTGATATACATGTTATTGATGTGTACTTAACCGGCTCTCGTAGTAGTGCCTGGGTATACGATATCGGTTCTGTTGCTCATATTTGCAACTCGAAACAGGAACTATGGAATAGACGAAGGCTGGCGAAAGATGAAGTGACGATGCGCGTGGGAAATGGTTCCAAGGTTGATGCAATCGCCGTCGGCACAGTCTCACTTCAGTTACCATCAGGATTAGTTATGGACTTAAATCATTGTTATTTAGTGCCTGCGTTGAGCATGAACATTATATCTGGATCTTGTTTATTGCGAGACGGTTACTCTTTTAAGTCAAAGAATAATGGTTGGTCTATTTCTATGAGTAACATCTTTTATGGTCATGCACCCAGTGTGAGAGGATTGTTCATATTGAATCTTGATAGTGATACACACATACATAACATTGAGACCAAAAGAGTTAGAGTTAACAATGATAGCGCCATATTTTTGTGGCACTGCCGCTTAGGTCATATTGGTGTAAAGCGCATGAAGAAACTCCATGCCGATGGACTTTTGGAGTCACTTGACTTTGATTCACTTGACACGTGCGAACCATGCCTCATGGGCAAGATGACTAAAACTCCGTTCTCCGGAACAATGGAGCGTGCAAGTGACTTGTTGGAAATTATACATACCGATGTGTGTGGTCCGATGAGCATAGAGGCACGCGGCGGATATTGTTATTTTCTCACCTTCACTGACGATTTGAGTAGATATGGTTATGTCTACTTAATGAAGCACAAGTCTGAAACATTTGAAAAGTTCAAGCAATTTCAGAGTGAAGTTGAAAACCATCGTAACAAGAAGATCAAGTTCCTACGGTCTGATCATGGGGGTGAATATCTGAGTTTCGAGTTTGGTGCTCACTTAAGACAATGTGGAATTGTTTCACAGTTGACAGCGCCTGGAACACCACAGCGTAATGGTGTGTACGAACATCGTAATCGTACTTTATTAGAGATGGTGCGATCTATGATGTCTCTTACCGATTTGCCATTATCATTTTGGGGTTATGCATTAGAAACAGCTGCATTCACTTTAAATAGGGCACCATCAAAACCCGTTGAGACGACACCATACAAACTATGGTATGGCAAAAGGCCAAAGTTGTCGTTTCTTAAAGTTTGGGGATGTGATGCTTATGTCAAAAAGCTTCAGCCTGAAAAGCTGGAACCAAAGCGGAAAAGTGCATCTTCATAGGTTACCCAAAAGAGACAGTTGGGTACACCTTCTATCTCAAATCCGAGGGCAAAGTGTTTGTTGCTAAAAACAGAGCTTTTCTCGAGAAGGAGTTTCTCTCGAGAGAATTGAGTGGGAGGAAGATAGAACTTGACGAGGTTGTCGAACCTCTCATCCCTCTGGATGGTGGCGCAGGGCAAGGGGAAACCTCTGTCGTTGCGACGCCGGTTGAGGAGGAAGTTAATGATAATGATCATGAAACTCCGGTTCAAGTTTCTGTCGAACCACGCGGGTCGACGAGACCACGTGCTGCTCCAGAATGGTACGGCAATCCCGTCTTATCGATCATGTTGTTAGACAACAATGAACCTGCAAATTATGAAGAAGCAATGGTGGGCCCAGATTCCAACAAATGGCTAGAAGCCATGAAGTACGAGATAGGATCCATGTATGAGAACAAAGTGTGGACTTTGGAAGTACTGCCTAAGGGCCGCAAGGCTATTCAGAACAAATGGATCTTTAAGAGGAAGACGGACGCTGACGGCAATGTGACCGTTTATAAAGCTCGACTTGTGGCAAAGGGTTTTTCACAAGTTCAAGGAGTTGACTACGATGAGACATTCTCACCTGTAGCGATGCTTAAGTCCGTCAGAATCATGTTAGCAATAGCTGCATTTTTCGATTATGAAATATGGCAGATGGATGTCAAAACGGCGTTCCTTAACGGTTTCCTTAAGTGAGAGTTGTATATGATGCAACCCGAAGGTTTTGTCGATCCTAAGAATGCTAACAAGGTGTGCAAGCTCCAGCGATCCATTTATGGACTGGTGCAAGCATCTCGGAGTTGGAACAAACGCTTTGACGAGGTGATCAAAGCATTTGGGTTTATACAAGTGGTTGGAGAATCTTGTATTTACAAGAAAGTGAGTGGGAGCTCTGTGGCGTTTCTAATATTATATGTGGATGACATATTGCTGATTGGAAACAACGTAGAGTTTTTGGAGAGCATAAAGGGTTACTTGAATAAAAGTTTCTCTATGAAGGACCTAGGAGAAGCTGCTTACATTCTAGGCATTAAGATCTACAGGGATAGATCAAAACGCCTGATAGGACTTTCACAAAGCACATACCTTGATAAAGTTTTGAAGAGGTTCAAAATGGAACAGTCCAAGAAAGGGTTCTTGCCAGTTTTACAAGGTACGAGATTGAGTAAGACTCAGTGCCTAGCAACTGATGAAGATAGAGAGCATATGCGCTCCGTCCCCTATGCTTCAGCCATAGGTTCTATCATGTATGCAATGTTGTGCACTAGACCGGATGTTAGCCTGGCCATAAGTATGGCAGGTAGATTCCAGAGTAATCCAGGAGTGGATCACTGGACGACGGTCAAGAATATCCTGAAGTACCTGAAAAGGACTAAGGAGATGTTTCTCGTATATGCAGGTGACGAAGAGCTCGCCGTAAAAGGTTACGTCGATGCAAGCTTTGACACAGATCCGGATGACTCTAAGTCGCAAACCGGATACGTATTTATTCGTAATGGGGGTGCGGTAAGCTGGTGCAGTTCCAAGCAAAGCGTCATAGCAAATTCTACATGTGAAGCGGAGTACATGGCTGCCTCGGAGGCGGCTAAGGAGGGTGTCTGGATGAAGCAATTCATGACGGATCTTGGAGTGGTGCCAAGCGCACTGAATCCAATAACCTTGTTCTGTGACAACACGGGTGCCATTGCCTTAGCAAAGGAACCACGTTTTCACAAGAAGTCCAGACACATCAAATGACGCTTCAACCTCATCCGCGACTACGTCGAAGGGGAGGACGTGAATATATGCAAAGTGCACACGGATCTGAATATAGCAGACCCGCTGACTAAACCTCTTCCATGGCCAAAGCATGATCAACACCAGAACTGTATGGGTGTTAGATTTATTACAATGTAATTCGCATGATGATGTGAGGGCTAGATTATTGACTCTAGTGCAAGTGGGAGACTGTTGGAATTATGCCCTAGAGGAAATAATAAATATAGTTATTATTATAATTCCTGTATCAAGATAATCGTTTATTATCCATGCTATAATTGTATTGAATGAAGACTCATTTACATGTGTGGATACATAGAAAAAACACTGTCCCTAGCAAGCCTCTAGTTGGCTAGCCAGTTGATCAAAGATAGTCAGTGTCTTCTGATTATGAACAAGGTGTTGTTGCTTGATAACTGGATCATGTCATTAGGAGAATCACGTGATGGACTAGACCCAAACTAATAGACGTAGCATGTTGATCGTGTCATTTTGTTGCTACTGTTTTCTGCGTGTCAAGTATTTGTTCCTATGACCATGAGATCATATAACTCACTAACACCGGAGGAATGCTTTGTGTGTATCAAACGTCGCAACGTAACTGGGTGACTATAAAGATGCTCTACAGGTATCTCCGAAGGTGTTCGTTGAGTTAGTATGTATCAAGACTGGGATTTATCACTCCGTGTGACGGAGAGGTATCTCGGGGCCCACTCGGTAATACAACATCACACACAAGCCTTGCAAGCAATGTGACTTAGTGTAAGTTGCGGGATCTTGTATTACGGAACGAGTAAAGAGACTTGCCGGTAAACGAGATTGAAATAGGTATGCGGATACTGACGATCGAATCTCGGGCAAGTAACATACCGAAGGACAAAGGGAATGACATACGGGATTATATGAATCCTTGACACTGAGGTTCAAACGATAAGTTCTTCGTAGAATATGTAGGATCCAATATGGGCATCCAGGTCCCGCTATTGGATATTGACCGAGGAGTCTCTCGGGTCATGTCTACATAGTTCTCGAACCCGCAGGGTCTGCACACTTAAGGTTCGACGTTGTTTTATGCGTATTTGAGTTATATGGTTGGTAACCGAATGTTGTTCGGAGTCCCGGATGAGATCACGGACGTCACGAGGGTTTCCGGAATGGTCCGGAAACGAAGATTGATATATAGGGTGACCTCATTTGATTACCGGAAGGTTTTCGGAGTTACCGGGAATGTACCGGGAATGACGAATGGGTTCCGGGAGTTCACCGGGGGGCCCACCCACCCCGGGGAAGCCCATAGGTGTTTGGGGTGCCGCACCAGCCCTTAGTGGGCTGGTGGGACAGCCCAAGAGAGGCCTATGCGCATTGGGAAGAAAATCAAAGAGGAAAAGAAAAGAAAAAAGGAGGAGGTGGGAAAGGGAAGAGGGACTCCACCTTCCAAACCAAGTAGGACTCGGTTTGGGAGGGGAATCCTTCCCCCCTTGACTCGGCCGACCCCTTGGGGGTTCTTGGACCCCAAGGCAAGGCTTCCCATCCCTCTCCTATATATAGTGGGGTTTTAGGGCTGATTTGAGAAAACTTTGCCACGGCAGCCCGACCACATATCTCCACGGTTTCACCTCTAGATCGCGTTTCTGCGGAGCTCGGGCGGAGCCCTCCTGAGACAAGATCATCACCAACCTCCGGAGCGCCGTCAAGCTGCCAGAGAAATCTTCTACCTCTCCGTCTCTCTTGCTGGATCAAGAAGGCCGAGATCATCGTCGAGCTGTACGTGTGCTGAACGCGGAGGTGCCGTCCGTTCGGCACTAGATCGTGGGACTGATCGTGGGACGGTTCACGGGGCGGATCGAGGGACGTGAGGACGTTCCACTACATCAACCGTGTTCACTAACGCTTCTGTTGTACGGTCTACAAGGGTACGTAGATCACACATCCCCTCTCGTAGATGGACATCACCATGATAGGTCTTCGTGCGCGTAGGAAAATTTTTGTTTCCCATGCGACGTTCCCCAACATGATCATGGTTTCCTGATCATGGGCATTAGATGTCATTGATAACGGGATCACATCATTGGGAGAATGATGTGATGGACAAGACCCAATCCTAAGTATAGCACTAGATCGTATTGTTCGTATGCTAAAGCTTTTATAATGTCAAGTATCTTTTCCTTCGACCGTGAGATTGTGCAACTCCCGGATACCGTAGGAGTGCTTTGGGTGTATCAAACGTCACAACGTAACTGAGCGACTATAAAGGTGCACTACGGGTACCTCCGAAAGTGTGTGTTGTGTTGGTACGAATCGAGATCGGGATTTGTCACTCCGTGTGACGGAGAGGTATCTCTGGGCCCACTCGGTAGAACATCATCATGAGCTACGGAACGAGTTAGTCACACGATGACGTGCTACGGAACGAGTAAAGAGACTTACCGGTAACGAGATTGAACAAGGTATAGGTATACCGACGATCGAATCTCGGACAAGTTCTATGCCGACAGACAAAGGGAATCGTATACGAGATTGATTGAATCCTTGACATCGTGGTTCATCCGATGAGATCATCGTGGAGCAAGTGGGAGCCACCATGGGTATCCAGACCCCGCTGATGGTTATTGGCCGGAGAGGCGTCTCGGTCATGTCTGCGTGTCTCCCGAACCCGTAGGGTCTACACACTTAAGATTCGATGACGCTAGGGTTATAGGGAATTGTTATACGAGGTTACCGAAAGTTGTTCGGAGTCCCGGATGAGATCCCGGACATCACGAGGAGCTCCGGAATGGTCCGGAGGTAAACATTGATATATAGGACGGATGGTTTCGGATACCGGAAGTGTTTCGGGCATCACCGGCAACGTACCGGGACCACTGGAGGTGGCCCCGGGGGTCCACCGAAGGGGGGGCAACGACCCCGGGAGGTAAGATGGGCCAAGTGGGGAAGGGAACCAGCCCCTAGGTGGGCTGGTGCGCCTCCCCACTCAGCCCAAACCCTAAGCCAGGTGGGCCTAAGGCCCACGAGGGGTGCGCCACACCCCTCCTCCCCCCTTGGCCGCCGCACCAGCCCCCATCTAGGGCTGCCGCCCCCCCAGGAGAGGGAAATCCTCAAGGGGGCGCAGCCCCTCCCTCCCCCTGTATATAGTGGGCACTTTTGGCCATTGGAGATCATACTTTTGCCTCTCTCTCGGCGCAGCCCTGCCCTTCTTCCTCCTCCTCTTTGCCGGTGCTTGGCGAAGCCCTGCCGGGAGACATCGTCTCTCCATCGACACCACGCAGTCGTGTTGTTGGAGTTCTTCCCCAACCTCTCCCTTCTCCTTGCTGGATCAAGGTGCGGGAGACGTCACCGGGCTGCACATGTGTTGAACGCGGAGGTGCCGTAGTTCGGCACTAGATCGGAATCGCTGCGAGTACGACTCCATCAACCGCGTTCTAGCAACGCTTTCGCTTAGCGATCTTCAAAGGTATGAAGATGCTCTTACCCCTCTCTCATTGCTGGTCTCTCCATAGGAAGATCTGAATATGCATAGGAAAATTTTGAATTTATGCTACGTTACCCATCAGTTTTATGGGACTTACAAGGAGGAGGCTGAGGACTGATCTTGTCGACTTCCTTCTTTAACCACATACCCCACAGTCTTGAGTTGCAACCCAGGAAAATCTCACGGTTTGCTGCATCTTTGAAAACATCAGAGGCAAAGATTTTCACCTCGTCAGGCACATCTTTCATATCATTCAATATTTCCAAGCATTCTGTAATTGAGGGTTGTTTTCCTTGTTGTGACACTCTCTCCTTCTTAGTAGCTTGCTCTGTCTTGAAATTCACATGGTTACTCGTATCCATCATCATGGTTACTCGTATCCATTATCTAGCGAGAAGAGATTACAAAATAAATACCTCAACTCTCCTTCAAAGTAAATACAACAGTGTATATAATCTATGTTATGACAATGGAAATATAATCTATGATATTTTCTGAACCATCTAGCACTTTCTCCTCCCTCGAGTGTTATCTAGTTATGAATTTGTAACTTATCAATGTGGTATTACTCCAACAACACTGGCCGCTATAAGATGAGGAAGAACATGCTTTCTAAAAACAAGGAAGAACATGCTTTCCTGGCCACTATAAGATGAGGAAGAACATGCTTTCAAAAAACGAGGAAGAACATGCTTTCCTGGTCACTGGCCACTATATTTTGTATAAATATCTTTTAATTTTCCTGGTCTCTATAAGATGAGGAAGAACATGCTTTTAAAAAAAAAAACCCTGGCTAGCAGAACAGTTGGAATGCTTGTTCATAGCTAAATGTCGTTCCTGCATACTTTCTAGCGAGATCAACGAGGCAACTATGCAGTTTAGTATATCGAGGAATTGAACTAAAATATATTCCTGCATACTTTCTCATCTGCATATGCTTCCTGCATACATTTTTCTTCTTTAACAACATCGAGGAGTTGAACGAAAAGATATTCCTCCATACTTTCACATCTGCATACTTTCCTGCATACTATTAACCAACTAAATTCACAGCTAAATGCTTGATCCGGTTATTCACAGCTAAATTCACATCTGCATACTTTCCTGCATACTACAAAGTCCTAAACTGGACGAAGCAACGGCGGATACACAACTAAATTCACAGCTACATACTGACAACATTAACGAGGAGGAGGTGGAGAAGGAGGAGGGGGGAGAGAGAGAAGCACACCAGATCGTCGGCGGAAATGGGGTCGTGATAGAGCAGAGGAGGCCGTGGAGGAGGAGGGAGTCGCCGTCGCGGTTGGAAGAGGGAGCCTTCGTCGAGGTTAGCAGCGAGCCGTGGAGGAGGCGGAGGGAGTCGCCGTCGCGGTTGGAGGAGGGAGCCGTCGAGGTCAGGAGCGAGCCTCCGCCGTTGCTTCGTCCGGTGGCGCCCTCGATCCGGTGAAGCCCCCCGATGGCGCAGCCCTCGATCCGGTGGAGCCCCCGGCGGCGCAACCCTCGATCCGGTGGAGCCCCCGGCGACGCAGCCCTCGATCCGATCTGGTTTCCAACAGCGAGAGGAGGGGAGAAACGATGGGCAGTGGGGGAAAATCGATGGGATGTGGTCTGTATCAGATACATGCCTGTTATAAGAGCATCTCCAACAGCCGCGCTATACTAGCGCCGCGCCGCAAAAAAGGCAAATATAGCGCGCGCGCAACGCGGCGGACAGCTCCAGCGGGCGCGCTAAAACCGCGCGCGCTAAAACGATTTGGGCGCGCTGGCCATAGCCCCATCCCGCGCTGTGTATTTCGGGCGTCCACTTTCGCGCGCGGCAGACTCGAGCGCGCGCGCGAACTCTCCCTTTTCTTCCTCCTTTGCTCCCGCGCGCGCCGGCGCCAGCGCCCCTACCACCATGGACGCACACACCGGCGCCCCGCTGACCCCGCTGTACAGCCGCGACCCTCCCGCCGCCGCCGCAGCCGCCGCCGCCGCCGCCTCCGCCGAAAACCCTGGCGCGGCGGGTGTTGGCGCCGGCGCCGCCGCCGGAGCTCCGCCGAACGTCGGCCTCGCGCGCAACCTCTTCTTGCCGCCGCGGATGACCACGCCGACGGGTGGCGTCGCGCCGGCGCCATCCCGTGCCGCCGCCGCACCGTTGGAGCGGAAGAAAGGAAAAACATCCGCGAAGAAGAAGACGACGGACGGCTCCGGCAGCTCGAGGCCGAAGAAGAAGGTTGCAGTGCGGCGGCCGGGCGCGGCGTCTACCGAAGCGCCGTCAAGCTCACTCGTTGAGCCGGCGGCGGACGCGCACCACGTGTTCGACGAAATGCCCCCAAGGTGAAATAAATTCCAACTTTTATTTTCTTGTTATTTTTTCAATGCATCATCATATAGATACCTTATATTTGCATTGTTCACAAAACTTTGTAGTCTCAACGATGATGCATACATGTCAATTATGGGTGTTGGGTCCAACAATTCGCATTGGTCTCAAACCAATGACATCCATTTGGACGAGCATGAGTTTGAGGTGGACGAGGAGGGTGAGGGCATTGTCGAGGCGCCGAAAGGAAGAGCGGGCAATTACACCACCAACGATGACAAATTACTATGCAATACGTGGTTGCAAGTGTCGAGGGATCCATCTGTTGGAGGTGATCAAAGTAGAGATGCTTATTGGGGGCGAATGAAAGAACACTTTGATGCTCAGAACGTGAGTGGAATTGACCGCTCCAACACTTTGATGATCAAAGGAGAGGAGGTTGGCAACCGAGGAGAGGAGGGTGGCCGCCGAGGAGAGGAAAGTGGCATTGGAGGAGAGGAAGGTGGGCATGGAGGAGCGAGTTAAGTTGTTGGAATGGGAAAATCACTTGTTCTTCTTGGACACATCTTTGTTCAATGATGCGCAAAAGGAATATGTCAACCTTGCCCGTGAAGAAGTGTTGATTCAAAAAAGAGCCATGATCCCACAATGGGTGGCGGTGGCCTTGGCGGCATGGGTGGCGCTGGCCTTGGCGGCATGGGAGGCATGGGCCTCGACGCCATGGGAGGCATGGGTGGCTTCGGAGCCATGGGAGGTATGGGTGCACCTCCGGCCGCCATGGAAGGCATGGGTGGCTTTGGAGCCCCCTCCAACGCTATGGGAGGCATGGGTGGCTTTGGAGCACCCTCCAACGCTATGGGTGGCATGGGTGGCATGAGTTTTGCTTCTCTCATGGGAGGCATGGGTGCACCTCCGGCCATGGGTGGAATGTCTTTCGATGTGCCTCACACACATACCCATGAAAATGCCGTTGAAGATCTTGCCAAGACCGTCGGAGCTTCACGTGATGCGGTGCGTGATGAGGTTAGGGAGGAAGATTCATCTTCGAAGGCGGAAGAATCGTCTTCGGAAGAAGAGGAAGACGACGAGGAAGATGATTGATGTGTTATATGTCTTCAACTTTGTTGGATGAACTTGTATTTTGAACTTGGTTGGATGAACTTGTGGGCATGACTTTTATTCATCAACTTGTTTGTGTTAAATTTCACATATTCATTGCATTTTGATGAATGTTTCAAACTATTTTTTGTCCAAATGCCATATATTTGGGCGCTGCTACAGCGGCGCGCACGCTGCATTTTACAGCCACTGCTGGAGCCAGCGCTGCGCGACGCGCCAAACCAGGCGACCAGCGCGCGACAAACTAGTTTTTTAGGCGCGGCGCGAAGCGCGCCTGTTGGAGATGCTCTAAGTGTAAAATCGAAAACCAGTGTAAAAATTACGGTTCAAAAATAACCAACCAAGCAGCCCATCTGTATTTTTCTTACATGGTATATTTTTTACAAATGTATTCGGGTCCAAAACGACTAACCAAGCATGCCCTTATCTTTACCTAATAATAAAGAGGCTATCGCTTCCGTCGGAAAACCCACCGAGGTGATTTTACAAAAAAACCCTTACTGTTTATGACATTAAACTCGTAATATATATTAAATATTTTTTAAAATACTCATATCTTTTAAACCGTAACTCCAAATTTAACATATTATACATGGAATTTGATTAGAAAAATATGTAGAATTTAAATATGATATTATTTTATCTGTTAAACGTTTAATAAAAATACTATCTAGGGTGCAATCTTAATAAATAAGTAATTATTCGTCTTTCTTTCATACGGTACTCATCCGGGTTGAGAATGAACACGTCAACAAAATCAGGATTAGAGATGAAACTGAAGGTCACTTGACTGATTCTTTGTACGTATTAAATCTACATGCAAGCCGTGTTAAAATAGAAGACCTGTGAAATTTTGAACTGCATTTTTATAGGATAAGACCATCTTTATTTGTATCGTAACTATAAATTCTCAAATTATAGACATTTTTTATAAATTAAGAACGTGTGTCGTGTGATATTTCTTTCTCCCGTTGCAACGCATGGACCCTTTTGCTAGTTAAAAATAATAATACGATGTGTCCGGGACGCGACAAGGCTACCTCTGGTGAGATCCAAACGTTCGGCTTACCAATAGAGCTTCGCCTTGCTGACAACCCGAGGGAGCATGACGTGAAAATTTAGAATTTGTCATCTCCTCATGCTGTGACTCTGGACCCGGGAAATCCCCTCGAACATCCTGTCTCCATTTCCCCAAGCTCCTCCCTGTCCGCCGCCTATCGCCTTACGCCTCCCGCTGCCGCTGCCGCTGCCTGGCCGCGCGCGGCAGCCCGCCTCACAGATCTCTAACCCATCATCGGCCACCGCCGCCAGCGACGACGGCTCCATGACTATGATGACCCCTTCCCCCCTCGAGGTACGTGCCCTATCTCCTCACTCGCCTGATCTCCCCGGCTCGTCTCGCCCCACTGCTCCGTTCCGATCGGAGGTCTCCTCTTTCTCCACGGGTTTACGCGGACCTCCCGGATCTGAACCCTCCCCATCCGTGCCCCTCTCAGCAGCAGGAGGAGGACGAAGAGATGCTGGTGGCACACCAGGAGCTCTCCGCCGCAGACTCCGCGCAGCCAATGGAAGGTGAGACTGAGAGCCTCGCGATTTAGCCCCCCCCCCCCCCCCCCCCCCGCGTGCTTGTCCGTCTGTCATGGTGATGTGATTAGGGGGGGGGGTTGTTTTCTGACCTTTTGGTGATCTTGATCTTTCACGCGTGTTGGTCTCGGTGGTGCTCTTGTTGGCGCTGCTAGTGGTGGTGCAGACGGAGCCTGCGAATACGGCGGAGAGCCAAGCACCTGAGGACCCGCAGACGTCCCGGTTCACCTGGACGATCGAGAACTTCACCAGGCTCAGTGGGAAGAAGCACTACTCGGATATGTTCGTCGTTGGCGGATTTAAATGGTGAGTTTTGTACAACTTGCCATTTTGATTAGCCATGAAAATGTGTCTAATGTGGGAGTTGCTGGACGTTGAAGGTACTGATGGATGTGCTTGTTTTGGGCGTAGGCGTGTGCTAATTTTTCCCAAGGGAAATAATGTGGACCATCTCTCGATGTACTTGGATGTTGCAGACTCGGGGAACCTCCCTTACGGATGGAGCCGGTATGCTCAGTTCAGCCTAGCCATTGTAAACCAGATCCATCAGAAGTATACAGCACGCAAAGGTATTGCTTTTCTTGTATTAATGCTGTAATCATATTTTTTCAAGAATGCCATTCGTCATGGAAGTTTCAAGGGAATATAACCTTGAAGTCTTGAACTGACGTGGAACAGGATGAACCCATTGATCAGTTAAGATTCTGTGCATGTACTGCCACATGTTTTCCGTTTGGCTGAGCAACTGAAGGTGTGCATGGTACATGCTTAGGTTATCAGGCAATACATAGTGGATCAAAAGTGCCGCACTGATGGAATAATGATGCTCGATAACACGCAACTCCCTTTTTTCTTTCTTTTGGTGAGATGGAGCACATTCTTGTAGATCAAGATATACAATATTCATACTGATGTATAGCATGCAAAGGAGACATCTTTGGGAATTAATTTCATGAAACTCCTTTTAGGTTATCTGTAAATCATAATCACAACATCTGCAGTTGATCGTTTTCTTTCTTTCGAGAAACTTAGTTGATAATTTTTATAATGCACATTAGGTCATGTTCTGTCATGAGGAAAAAATCCTTATATTTCCATTTATATTATTTTAGTACTCTGGTCAGTTATTGTTGCTTGAAGTCTGAACCTTCAATTATTTTTTATTATGCATTTAGTAATGGTGTACTGATTGTTAGTTTTGTTCCATGTCGTGCACTCGATTGTGCCCTCATGCTTTCAAAGATTCTTTGGGCTTGTTATTTTATGTGGTAGCTAATGAAGTTCGGTAGTAGTAGCGGTGCTCCGGTCATATTGTGAGTGTAAATATTTCTGCAAAATTTCTCTGGTTAAGGCTGTATGTTCGTCCCATGTTTGGCAGATACTCAACATCAGTTTAATGCACGTGAGAGTGACTGGGGTTTCACATCTTTTATGCCTCTGAGTGAGCTGTATGACCCAAGTAGGGGCTATCTCGTGAATGATACTGTTGTTGTTGAAGCTGAGGTTGCTGTTCGCAAAATGGTTGACTATTGGACTTATGACTCGAAAAAGGAAACAGGTTATGTTGGTCTCAAGAATCAGGGTGCTACCTGTTATATGAACTCTCTTCTGCAAACCCTGTATCATATGCCTTACTTTCGGAAGGTTGGAGACCTTGCTTTGTCCTACCGCACATGCTTTGCTATGAGTTTGGATTTTGAATTAATTTATTCATTTTTTTTCTTTTTCTTAGGCTGTATATCATATGCCAACTACTGAGAATGACATGCCATCTGGGAGTATTCCTTTAGCCCTGCAGAGCCTTTTCTACAAGCTCCAGTATAGCGACAATAGTGTAGCTACAAAAGAGTTGACTAAATCTTTCGGGTGGGACACTTATGATTCTTTCATGCAGCATGATGTGCAAGAGCTCAACAGAGTTCTATGCGAGAAACTTGAAGACAAAATGAAGGTGGATGTTATATTAACAATCACCTATATGCCAATTACTTGTCATTAACTTTGCTTTCTCCCCAGGGAACTGTTGTGGAAGGAACAATTGAACAACTATTTGAAGGCCACCACATTAATTACATCGAGTGCATTAATGTTGACTATAAATCTAACAGAAAAGAGTCCTTTTATGGTAAGACCTGTAATTTGATTTGTATTTGCATTTAATGTGCTATATCCATCTATTATTTAATGGTTACTTATGCTGGCCTTGCAGATCTACAACTTGATGTCAAAGGTTGTCGTGATGTTTATGCATCATTTGATAAATATGTCGAAGTGGAGCGTCTAGAGGGTGATAACAAATACCAGGCTGAACAACATGGCTTACAGGTTCCTACAAATCATGTTCTAGTCATGTCTTTGAACCTGATTCTTTAGTTGCATTTATCTTTGTTGTTAAGTATTTTGGAATATTTATTGGTTCGTACATTGTACTTATGAATGACAGGGTACCTTTGCTTGCTCTATTAATGATTACTTTCTAATGTTGCCTTGTGACCTTGTGACCATGAGGTCACGGGTTCGTGTCCTGGAAACAGCCTCTTGCAGAAATGTAGGGAAAGGCTGCGTACAAAAGACCAAAGTGGTCAGACCCTTCCCCGGACCCTGCGCAAGCGGGAGCTACGAGGACTGGGCTGGCCTTTTTTTGCTTGCGTTAGTCAATACACAGAAATGGTTTACTTGATAGTAATTTTGGATAAAAGACGTGTCAGTGTTGTAGCCGACGTTGTCTACGTAGGTTGTAGGGTGGGATACTCGGAGGACGTGAGGGTCGTCAACGTGTAGGCGCCGTGGTACAGTAGAAGGGTAGTGGGAAAAGATTGGAGAATTAGAGGGGTAGAAGAGAAGCATAGGTAGGAACTTGGTATTTCATTGCCTGCCTCCTTACAAAGGGGAAACATCCTTATATTGACCCTTTAGGTACTTCAACACACCCTGGATACTTCTAGACTACGTTGGGTCCATCTAAGAGACAACTGGACTCTACCCACAAACAGACTCTTCTACCAGGACACATACACCCTGGATATTTCTAGACTAGGCTGGGTTATTCTACGAGATAACTGGACTCTTCCCATAAACAGATTCTTCTACCAGGACACGCACACACACACACGCAAACGCGCACGCGCACTAGACTAAGCTTGATAGGCAACTGGGCTCTAAGATGCCACAACAGTTAGGATATGCTTGGACGGTGGCCAAAACTTACCCTACGAAACTTTCTGGCATGACTAGTTCATTTTTCTTGCTAGGTGGGCAACATAAGGGCAAACGAAAGGTCACCTAAAAATTTGGCTGGCAAAATATTTGGCAGGGCAAGCATTGGTACCCATTCAGAAAAGCTGCATTGATGGAACCGTTCTTTTCTGTTTAATCAAGGAAATTTTCTCTGCTTTTCTGTTTCTGTTTCCTTGGCACCTGAATTGCAGTCAATCTTTTTGGCAGGATGCAAGAAAGGGCGTACTCTTTCTTGATTTCCCCCCTGTTTTGCAACTTCAACTGAAGCGTTTCGAATATGATTACATGCGAGATACAATGGTTAAGGTTGGTACTGTGGTTACCCTATCACCTTCAATTGACATCTTTTCTACGATTGACCTTTTTGAAGTAGATTCTGTACAAAATAATGGTTATCATAACATCATCATGTTGTGCATTTTGATATGATCTGAAGTATTTTTGTGTATTCTAAACCTATTTGTGCATGAATACGACTGATCATGTATTTTGTAATTGCATTAAAACAAGCTTAACGTGCCAGCTTTGCTACAATCATCATATGAGCACTCCCCCCCCTCCCCCACGCGCGCGCGCGGCATGATCAGGTGGTTTCTCAGGAAAGTAGGCAAGTGTTAAACACATCGTTACAGGCTTACAGCCGGTGTTTACTTTATAGAATTTTGGTACACAGATGATTCTGATGGTTTACTTAGGTTGACGCTGGTAGCCTGGTACCATGCTGCTTCAATAAGCATTTCAAGGATACTTGGATATCTTTCTGGCTCAAAGTAGTCATTACCGTTCACACCTCGTCCTCTTGTCTTGTGTATTAGCCATTTCTAATTTGGACAGTTGAATATGACTGTAGAAACCGGACCCACTGATTGGTAGTAGGATCCTAGCTTGGCATAGATGCCGTAACACACTAATACATCCAGCTTGGAGTTCCATGCTTACTTTCTATATATTCGAAGGAGTACTTGTTTTGCTATAGATTCTTTTTTCTCATGCCAATGAGGTCATGTTAACACAAATGTCAAAATATACATGATATGAGGAGATCCAAATATGTAATTGTTATCTTGGGGTGTGTTTGGTTGGTGGCATCAAGTGGAATATAACTGGTTTGTTCTACTATTGGCACCTATTCCCGCATTTGGTTGGGCAAGAGAACAACGATTCCTCAGAAGGGAATACACCCCTCAGATGCGGAATGCGGTGGTTCCTCCAAATCGCGGAATGACATGGTTCTTGGTGGATTAGTGTCGCTCTCACCCGTGTCTAGCCTATCCCTCTCGACTACGCCTCTCTCTCTCACACACACATTTCTCTAGCAGCGCCACACCACGGAGCATAGGCGGTGGCGGGTACAGGAGGACCCTGTAGTGGGCTAGCACCTAGCAGCAGCCCCTACTTCTCCTGAAGGCAACATATCCAACGGTGGTGACCGGGAGGGCACGGACTTGTCTCTCCTTCACCAGGGGCGGGCCGGCGGCAGCCAGGAATTGCTCATCCAAGGTGCTGTGCGGTACGATGAGATGGCGAGCAGGAAATAGGCATTCACCTATGTGTCCTTTGGGTGGCGGGCAGGCAATGGCGCCAAGCGGCAGCAGCATCAGATCACGCGGCGGTCGGTTTGTCTCCCTATCTGTCTTCCAGTGGCGGCGAAAGGGACAGTAGCCAGTTGGCCGGTGGTGGCCACACCTGAGCAGCAGCAGCATTGGGCATGGAGCGGCTGGGGTGACAAGCAGCGCAAGTAGCAGAGAGCAAGCAGCGGCGGTGGCAAGCATGAACAGCGGCAAGCAGCAAAGCTGGACCGAGTGAAGTGATTGTTTTTTTCTAGCTTGGCATTGCCTTTGCAATGCACCGGCAATTATCTAGTGACAGACCCAAAGTGGTCCGACCCTTCCCCGGACCCTGCGCAAGCGGGAGCTATGTGCACCGGGCTGCCTTTTTTTTGGGCATTGATTGATTAGTGCTAGATCTATGTGCTGTATGTTGAGATTGCTGTTTTTTTTTGCTGTCACTAGATAATTGACTGCGTTGCAAGGGGATATAAATATTCTAGTACCTTAGCCGTGATTTACCTGCCCATATAAATGTAATTGTGTAAATAAATGTTCATAAAATCCTGCCCACGATTTACCTACCTAAATAAGAATCACTTATTTGGTAAGTGTTTATTGGCTTTCACCAAAGAAAACATATTTTTATTTGGTAAGTCAATAAAAGGTGGGACAATTAAGACGGTTTTCAAGGAAAATTGGTGAAAAAAACCAGCGATAGCAGGAAAATTTTTTCAAAACGGAGAGAGGGAGAGAACATACATAAGGTTAGAAGAAGCACTCTGCCTGGCAGGAAAAAGAACACTATTCTTTTTTTTATTTTGCTGTCATTAGTACTTGTGTGATCTAGATTTTGTGCTTAATTAATATTTCTTGTCTATTCTTAGAATATTTGTTGTTTTGATAAATTTTACATACTCATCAGATTATATGTGGATGATAAATCATTGTGAATTTGAAATGTATTTTCTATAATTTGTTGTTAAACATAAAAAAAGTTCTAGTTGCTCATATTGTACGTAAGCATGTGAGACACGTAATCTCAAAATCCATTCCATTCTAACTCTCCAACCAAATGTTGAAATATAACCATTCCATTGCACATTTTATCCCCAAACAAACATAGGAATGGAACCAATCCATTCCGGTGGAAAGGGACGATGACATTCCTTTCCACTTCGTTCTCAAACCAAACACACCCTTGAGTACAGCCCAGAGAGTTAATCACATTTGAAACCATTTAATGTGAGATCCATGCCATCCTATCTTTCATTCTGTATGAAATTGGTGACAAGTTACTTCCCACTTTGTACCCTTTGATTAGGAGTTCTCTCTGATTAACATTTTTTTTTGTTTTTGTTCATTTGGTTTCTGTTTGTGTTTTGCTTGTCCAATTAACATCATACTGTTTTCTCATTTCTGTTTGTAAGAATGTTTGGAAGGTTGCTTATGAATTGCTAATAGAACTAACACCTACTTCTGTAGATTAATGACCGTTATGAGTTCCCGCTACAACTCGATCTTGATAAGGATGATGGAAAATATCTTACTCCAGATGCAGATAGAAGTATTAGGAACCTTTACACTCTCCACAGGTAATAGGTTTTGTCTGACATTTTGGTACACGTTGTTTTGTTCAGTCATTTCTGTGAATGATTTATTATATTAAAGAGAACATCCGTGAACAATAATCATTGATGTATGTAGAAACTATTAATTCCAATAAACACATCGCTATTTTGTACAGAACAGTTTGGAATGGTACTTTGGAAACTTACCTGTTACTTTTGTAGTTTACTTTCGTAGTCACAGTTCCATACGAGAACAAATGTTATTGCAATGAGTCTCAGATAGATGTGATCTGTATTTTGTTGGTGCTAATGTCAGTCACATGCTTTTATTCAGTGTTCTTGTTCATAGTGGAGGAGTACATGGTGGTCACTACTACGCTTTCATACGACCTACACTCTCAGACCAGTGGTGCGTTTTATCGTTGGAGTTATCTGTCCTTACATCTCAGTACTTGTACGTTGTACCTTAGGAAAAGACTGTATTTTGGGTAGAGAAAAATTCATCACAGGTCCTCATACTTGTCTTGGTGGTCACTTTAGTCCACGTAGTTGCAAATACTTGAAATACAGTCCTCATACTTGTCCTAGGGGTTCACATACCGTCCATTATGCGGTTTTGTCTACGTACACGCTGATTTGGCGGTTGACTGGCCTGTCCACGTGGGCGTTGACTGACAAGTCAGCTCCAGGCCGTCGCTGAGCTGCAATACGCATCTAGACCAGTTTTTTTTTTTTTTTTGCAAAATCGCAGTGAGTTAAAAGAACTCTCCAACGGTGCCTGCGTCACCCTCAATTGAATTCGCACCACACTGGTGCCGTAGTCTGTACCCAGCTGCCCGTGCCCTTGCCGGTGGCGGAGAGCAGCCATGCTGGTCAGGAGCGTGTCCACGCAGGTGTTTGGCGCGCTGCATGCCACCTGCGGGGGCGGCGGCGGCCACTCGCCGACCGTCCACTTCGCCGAGTCCTCGCCCACAGCCGTGTACCACCCGCCGGCGGTGGCGGCTCCTCGGGCCACGAGCGCTCACGGGGCGGCCTGTGGGAAGTTTTTTCCCGTGTTTCCTCGGATCATCAAGTGAAGTTTCTTAACTGAATCTGGATTACTTTCGTGCGAAGTTTTTGTGTTTGATCATGTTAGGAAAGCAACTTATCTATATTGAAGGCTCAAGGGGCATATATATATTACACATGACTTGAGGTGCAAGGAAAGTAAACATAGACTAATAAGGACTCCTAGACTAATACTAATAGACTAATAAGGACTCCTAGACTAATACTAATACTTCCTAACACCCCCCTGAAATGCAAAGCGTATGCAGTAGCATTATTGCATTTGAAGAAGTGTAATACTAAAAAACAATGATAATCCAAATCCGCGTCTTGAGAGTGTCGTCGTAGCATGAAGAGTCTCCAAACTTGTCGAGTCGCCGAAGGAGAGAACGAAGAGATGGCACATCAGAGGTAGACACCGCATCGCTTGAAGATACAAGATAAGTATCAAGAGAAGATGGGTTGTCAAAAGAAGATGGCACATCAGAGGAAGACACCACATCACTTGAAGATACAACATAAGTATCAAGAGAGGATGGGTTGTCAAAAGAAGATGGCACATCAAGAGAATAAAGCATTGTGCAGAAAATCATAGTCCACGACAACCGTCGGCGAAAGAAGCTCGGCGGATAAGGCACGATGGACGTAGATCGACAATGCAAAAGAAGTCCAGACAATCCTATAGAAAACAACAAGGGCAAGTAGGCCACAAAAGTTGCATAGAAAGGATCAGGACCGGATAAAGGCTGACGGACTAAGGTATGGTGAACTCGCATGGCATAGAAAACACAAAATATCAACGGATTTGGTGGACGCAGCGGAAAAGAAACTTGAAAAACTAGAAAGCACATAGTAGACTATGGAACGGCAAGTGACAGGAGCATCACATAGCTGCAGGAAGCAGCATCACGTAGCAACAGTAAGCAGCTAGTTGCTGCATGTAACCATGCGTTGTAGCTGCATGAAGAGGCGTCAACACAGGTTTGACCAGACGGCTGGAGCCACGTCCCAGCGAGCAGGCTGGCAGTTGCGTGTTATGCCCCAGTTGGCTGAAGGCAGCAGTCGCGTCCTGTGCGTGTTGGCGGGAGGCAGCCGCGCATCGTCCGCGTGTTGGCGGAAGGCAGCCGCGCATCGTCCGCGTCTTGGCGGGAGGCAGCCGCGCATCGTCCGCGTCTTGGCGGAAGGCAGCCTCGATCTGGAAGGGGCGCCTGCAATGGCCACGATCGGGGCATCATGCGTGCAGGGATCTGGACCACGGCCTTGCGAGCGTGGATCAGGGCCTGGGAAACAGAGGACGGACCGAATACAGAGCGTCGATCTGGAGCAGCACCGGACCTGATGAGGGGCCGCCTCGATCTGGAGCAGCACCGGATCTGCGTCCGCGTCTGGGGCCGCCTTGATCTGGGCGGACTGGGGCGGCGACATGATCCAAGGCGTGAGGCGGCACGGCCGGATCTGATGAGGGGCCGGCGGCAGCCGGATCCGAGGCAGGAGACCGGCGTGACCTGCGGCGGCGGGTCTTGGACCAACGACGGGAGACGAGGCAGCGCGAGACGGCGAGGCAGGGAGGAGCCGACGCGGCCAGGGTGAGGGAGCACGACGTGTCATCCTGCAAGCGGATCCGCACGAGGGCTGCAGCGGTTGACCAGATGACTGCACCCTGAGAAAGCAGCGGTGACCAGGCAAGAAAAGCAGCGGCGACGCGCGAGATTGGATCGGGAGGGCGAGTTGCAGCGCCTGAAAAAAAATAACCTAAGCTCTAATACCATGTTAGGAAAGCAACTTATCTATATTGAAGGTCCAAGGGGCATATATATATTACACATGACTTGAGGTGCAAGGAAAGTAAACATAGACTAATACTAATAGACTAATAAGGACTCCTAGACTAATACTAATACTTCCTAACAGATCACTCTTTTGAATCTACAGTTTAGTCTTTGAATGAATGAATGCATCGTACTGAGCTGACTGAAGAAATGCATCTCTCGGAAGGATCGGAATCTACTTGTTCACTATAGGAAGCAGTACAAGCAAGCTGGACGACTAAGAATTATTGGGAGAGATCTACTGGTAGTCTGGTACTGAAGCAGCTACACGAGCTCCAATCAGCGTCGATCGGCTTCAACTTCAGAGACACGGTGGCGAGGCTCAGCTCAGCTTGTCGCGGAGGTCATGGATGGGTGAGCTGCCGGGAACCCGGTGTAGCTCGTGGCATCGTCGTCGTCTTGGGGCCCGACGCTGTTGTCGGTGTCCCATAGGAAGGTGGCCTGCGCGGCGAGGACCTGGTTGTTGTGTGGGTCGGCTTTGGCCGCCCGGTCGAAATAGCTAGAGGTGCGCTCCTCGTCCCCGTGCACCTCCCACACCAGCTTGGCGTACTCCGATAGCAGCTCGCCGTCGTTGGGGCCCGCCAGGATCGCGCGGGAGTAGTACTCCCCTGCCCTCCGCCGACCCCCCTTCACCTGCGACATTTCGTTGGCGTCATTATTAGCATGGCTGCACATGTATCTCCAAATCTGAGCTACAATGGTCGCGGCAATGACGAGAGTGGAGCAGCGAGGGTGCCTACCTGGTAGAGGTGCGTACTTCCTGAGGAAGAGGCTGTTGCAGGGATCCTCATCAATGAGCCTCTTGTAGTGGGCCTTGATGCCGGAACGGTCCCCTCCCCCGCCGCCGGAGGCCACCAGGTATAGGTAGCCGCCCCCCAGCGTCGTCGTCGATGCCGCCGGCCCTGCAGTCGGCGCTCAGCAGGGCCGAGCCCAGCCGGTCGATCCCGAGGCCCCTGGCCAGGAACAACGGGTGCTCCTATGCGTACGTGCTGCCGAGGCCGAACGCCCCGAAGCTCGTCTCTTGCTGCTCCTCCTCGTCGTCCTCATCATCTTCCTCCTCGTTCCTGGCCCCGTCGCGCGTCGCGAACGACTGGATCGTCTCGAGCGCTGGCCTGGACCGTGGCGGCAGGTCGATTGATCGGAGCCTAGCCTTCATGGCGCGTCCCCTGGCGGCGCCAGCTCCTGGCAGGAGACTACGCGGCAGCGATTATTCCAATCTATGGTGACTGTTTAGAAACCCCCTCCAGTTTGTATGTATTCAGGCTATTTCCATGACGTGTCCGGTCAAAGCCACGTACTACCACTTGACCAGCGCCACGTAAGTCAATACGTAGAGCAAATTGTATTTTGGACCGTATGTGAATCCCTAGGACCGTGTTTCGGGTATTTACAACTACGTGGACTAAAGTGACCATCAAGACAAGTATAAGGACCTACAGTGAATTTTTCTCTTTTGGGTACTGTTTATTTTTGTTCCTGCTGTTATGCATCACCAAATAGTGTGAAGCAGCACAAGGTTGTGGAGGAGCAACTCCACCTTGCAGCTACAAAGTGTACATGACAAGTGTGGAAGGAACTACTTCAACAAGCTGCACTAGATATTGCTCTCGAGGCGGAAATAGGCCAATGTGGCAGCAGGAGTTCAATCCAAAACTCCTAGAGCACCAAGATCTAGTCCAAGATTTTAGATAAGAACACCAAGTTCTGTTATAGGTAGTGGGGGTACATAGCCTAGTTAGAAACTAGAGGTGAAGACCTCTCTTTCTATCAGGCTTTGGGAAGCCTTCACATCTTAACTTCTACTTATAGCTAGAAGCCTACAACACTCTAGAAAACATTACTTAAGGTTCAGCATTCTACTCAATAGAAATTGACAGACTGAACAGAAGCAACAAATGCTTTATAGGCAGGAGATAATGCTTCATAGAAATATAGTTTCCAACATCATTGACATCAAACCCATACCTTTTCTGTGGTATCTCTGCTGTTGCTCGATTAGTTCTCCTCAAAGCAATTTGCCCATCAGTTGACCCTTCTGTAGCTCCTGACCTTCAGCCTGATCCCAATCAGAGGAGATGAAAATTACATCAGTACTATCCTGCTGTTCTGTCAGTGGTTGATCTAGCTGCTCCTCTTGCTCTGCTGTCCACCTCGGCACACTGGCAGGCGCTCTACCAATTTGAGTCGGCGCACCAACCTGCACATCACCAGTGTAGGTCGAGGCTTGTGTCACAGGACCCAAATGAGTTAATGTGCTACTGCTCTCCCCCTCTTTACCAATTTCACCAACTCGAGGAAGAAAAAGAAATGACAGACACAGGAGAGATTCAGTCCATTTCATTTGCTCTAGGAACAACTTAAGTACATGTCACTCAGTTTATCAGTACGGTGTAATCACCCTTATCACTGATGGATAGGACTTGCTTGGCAGCTCCCTGATCCTACTCGTCATTTCTTTCTTCTCCATGGGTTTGAGATGGGTATACAGTGTTTGAATTAGCTTCTGTGCACACTTCCTATTTTGGCTGAGTATACAAATTAGCTTCTGCTCACATTTCGTATTTTGGCTGCGTCGGCATCTTGTATTTAGTGCATCCTTCTTCTGACAGATTTACTTGATTACAGTCTGCTAAATAGCTTGCTTGCACCGTAACGTGTTCAATGAGCTGTGATACAAAACCACTTTGTGTTCCTTTGCGTACCATAATGTTTCCTCTGATTACTGTACACCTGAAAGCAATTCAGCAAATGTTGCGTGTTAATTTTTTATTTCTGTTTTTTTAGGTATAAATTTGATGACGAGCGAGTAACAAAAGAAGATACTAAAAAGGCGCTTGAAGAGCAGTACGGGGGCGAGGAAGAGGTAGGTTTTTTATCAACAGTTCATCTCCAGTATATGACCTGTTGGTTCTAGGGAACAGTGTATGTGTATGACACCTTCGTCTCTCTTTTGTCTTCTTTTGGAGGGAACAGTTACCTCAAGTTAACCCTGGTTTCAATAACACCCCATTTAAGTTCACAAAGTATTCAAATGCCTACATGCTTGTATATATTCGTGAGAGCGACAAGGAGAAAATAATGTGTAATGTTGATGAGAAGGACATTGCTGAGCATTTGAGGGTGAGTCATTATATTCTCCTCTCTTTCTAGTTAGTATGGTGTACTCCTTTTGTAGACAGTGAGTCAGTTCAATTATTCTTTTGCAGATAAGGTTGAAGAAAGAACAAGAAGAGAAAGAACACAAGAAAAAGGAAAAAGCTGAAGCTCACCTCTACACCATCATAAAGGTCTTGTTAATTTCTAGTGCCAGTCATACCAGTTAGCTCTACTGGTGCACTCCTTTTAACACATCTCTGTTTGGAATAAATTATCCTTAGGTTGCTCGAGATGAAGATTTGAAGGAGCAGATTGGGAAGAATATATATTTTGATCTGGTGGACCATGAAAAAGTCCGTAATTTTCGTATACAGAAACAATTACCCTTCAATTCATTTAAGGTAATCTTTTATATCTAGATAGCTAGCCCCCACTAACTATTTCTCTCAACATGCAAGCATGCCACATCACCCCACAACATGCATGAGAAAAGACTCACCGCCACTATCGTATGTCTCTCAACATGCAAGCATGCCACTTCAACGTTAAACATGCATGAAAAAAAAGACTCATCTCAACATGCAAACACACATAAGAATTTTCATTTTATTACGCTACTCATATTTAATAAATATTTTACAACTATATAGTAATCAAACATAATAAATTATATGTATTTTCAGTTTTAGTTTTTATATTATTACGTCAAATATTAATATTTCATACAGCGAATCAGATTGAAATATCATCTAGTATTTCTAAAGCATAGCTCCATTTTCTACCACAGTTTTTGTTTTTGAGAAAATGCAAACCATTGCATGTATATGCATTACATTGAAAGAAAATGTCTTACAACAGTCATATGGTCTACCACAAGGTTTCATCGCTAAGATTTTCATAACTATTTTTAACATAAGCTCAAGCCATTGCAAACAATCTTTCGGCGAGTACTCATGATTCCGCGCTTGTTGTCCACCTTCCATCTTGTAATCGAACGCTACTTCTTCTATTGTTGACTACATGATCATCACTAGAGATGACTCTTGAGTACATTGCCTTTGTGAAGGCTCGTCTTAGTAAGCAATTTCTTATGTCTGATCTTGATCCTCTTCGCTGCTTTCTTGGGATTGAGGTTTCTTCTATCTCCGATGGCTCTTTTATCTCCGAAGAGAAGTATATCCATGATCTTCTTGCTCGTGCTGCTCTTATTGATGTGCACATAGTTGAGACTCCGATGGAGATCAACGTCCACCTCCGCACTTCTGACGGTGAGCCTATATCCGAACCGACGCGCTACCATCATCTTGTTGGGAGTCTTGTCTATCTAGCTGTGACTCGTCCCTATATTTCCTACCCCATTCACATTATGCGTCAGTTCGCCTCTACTCCCACTTCAGTCCACTACAGTCACCTCCTTCATGTTCTAGGATATCTTTGTCGGACTCTCTTGCCGTCTCTTTTTACTCACTGTGTTTCTCTTGGAGGTTCTCTCACTGCCTGAACATACTGGAGCCTGTTCAAGTGCAGAGGCTGAGTTGCGTGCTATGACCCTTCTGACAGCAGACTAGCAGAGGTGACTTGGCTACGGTGGTTGCTTGAGGATTTTGGTGTTTCTGTCACTACACCTACTCTCTTGTTCGACAGTACATGTGCTATCAGTATTGTGCGTGACCCTGTGAAGCATGAGCGCACCAAGCATACTGGTGTTGATGCTTCCTTTGTGCGCATGATCAGGTGAATGCTCTTCAGCACGTGCCTTCCGAGTTATAGTTGGCTCATTTCTTGACGAAGGCACAGACTAGAGCACAACACACCTTTTTTATCCAAACTTAGTGCTGTTGATCCACCGTTTTTTTTTTGGGGTGGGGAGATGGTAGAGTTATAATATAGCGCCGTATTGCCCCTGTTGTATTAGTGCTTTCTGCATATTTCATGTACATCTATATATATACTGCCTTATGGCCCAATGGAAATACAAGTTGCTATTTCCCTAACATAATCTACATTAATTTAATCGATTACGTTTTTGGTTCATTTGGATCTTATGTGTGTTTGCCAAATGTGCTGTTTGATAGGAGGAAGTTGCAAAGGAATACGGGATTCCGGTACAGTCTCAGCGCTTCTGGTTGTGGGCTAAGAGGCAAAATCATACATACCGGCCCAATCGTCCACTGTCCCCTCATGAAGAAGCACAATCAGTGAGTCAAACTGTTTTGAAAGATTGAACTTGTAACATTTCAAGTATTTTGATGAGTGGAGAACTATTTGTTTGGTATTATTTGCTTGATCTTTCCTTTTTCATTATTTCTGGTCTCCTGCCGTCATGTCAATGCAAAATTGGTTAATCTGATAGTTCTTTTAGTTTTGAGCACACATAAGATGCAATTGGATGGTAACTGAAATGGAAAGTTGTACACTTTTTACTGTAAAGGCTGTTTGTGGTCATCTCTCAAGTACGTATATTGTGTTGCATTGGTTTATTTGATCTCATAATCCACCAATTCGGTTGAATTGCTAAAATGAGGTGTCAGTGCAGTAAATCACTATGTTTTTTGAGGTATGATTTATTGCTCTGATGTTTGTTGCTCTTTGTATGTTCTTTCGATCACAATTCATACCTATGCTAGAGCAGTCTGTATAGCCTTCAGGTCTGTTTAGGTTGAAGATGGTGGATAATGCCTTCGCCTTTTTTACTTTCCGTTCTATTTTATTTGTGTTGCAATTACAATATAGTATCTCATTACTTGTCATGTGCTGCATAGGTGGGGCAACTTAGGGAGGTGTCAAACAAGGCACACAATGCTGAGCTGAAGCTATTTCTTGAAGTAGAGCTAGGATTGGTATAGTATAAATCAGTTTCAGTTTATTGTTTCTTTTGTGTATTTTGCCTATTTTATCATTAAACTAGAGAAGCCTGACCATGTCTTATTGTTACCTGTGTAGGATTTGCGCCCAATTCGTCCTCCCGAGAAGAGCAAGGAAGATATTTTACTTTTCTTCAAGCTTTACAATCCTGAAAAGGAAGAGCTTCGGTATATCTCCTCTCAAGGATCAACTTTTTTTTGATACAAAAGACTCAGACACTGACATCATCTTGTTGTACAGTTTTGTTGGTAGGCTTTTTGTTAAGGCTTTGGGAAAGCCATCTGATATCCTGACAAAACTTAATGAAATGGCTGGATTTTCCCCAAATGAAGAAATCGAACTTTATGAGGTGAGTGCAATATTAGTTATGTACAACTATGTTTTTATTTCTCTTGCTCACCTAGAGCTTTGTAACTTGTATGTATGCATTCTTGTACTCATGTCGTTGTGGTTAATTGTTCAATTGTACCTTGTATGGAAGTTAATGGTCTTGTGGCATACATGCATATATCTATAGTAATTATCTTCCCTATATGAATATTCTGAGCCTTTTGTCATTGTTATGCTGCAGGAAATTAAGTTTGAGCCTAATGTGATGTGTGAACATATTGACAAGAAACTTAGTTTCCGATCTAGTCAGGTCTGGGAAAAAAAATACCCACTTTCAGATGCAAACTTCTTTCAGGTCTGTAGTTATAAAAGATATACATTGATTCCTCCACTTGTTCTTTCTTGTGTTAGCTTGAAGATGGGGACATAATCAGTTTCCAAAAGCCATCTATACCAGGTGGCGATACTCAAGTGCGCTATAAAGATGTTCCTTCTTTCTTGGAGTATGTTCATAATAGGCAGGTATACCAGATACAAGTGTAGTACTTTGAACCCGACGCGTTTGCTTTGCGCCACTCTACTTTACCACACCAAGTGTCGTATATTCAACTTGACTCATTTGTTTTGCGCCACTCTATTCTAACATTACCTAAAGTACTTATAATCTTCTTGTACATCTGGTATGATGTTCTTCTCTATGTAGTCATTTACTTAGTTGTGCAAGAGTTAGTGTTCATGGTCGGGTTCGGTCTACCCCGACCTCTTTTGACATCATCAGCACACTTTAGCCGTCCGCTATGCACGAGAGCTTCTGGAGGCCTGCGCTGAATATGCCTAAACCATCTCAGACGATGTTGGACAAGCTTCTCTTCAATCGGTGTACGCCAACTCCATCTCGTATATCATCATTCCGGACTCGGTCCTTCCTTGTGTGACCACACATCCATCTCAACAAGCGCATCTCCGCCTCACCTAACCGTTGCACATGTCGCCTTTTAGTTGGCCAACACTCAGCGCCATAGAACATTGCAGGTTGAACCGTCGTCCTATAGAACTTGCCTTTTAGCTTTTGTGGCACTCTCTTGTCATAGAGAACGTCAGAAGCTTGACTCCACTACATCCATCCGTCTTTGATATCCCCATCTTTCAGCAGCATTGACCCCAAGTATCGAAAGTTGTCCTTCTGAGGCACCACTTGTCCATCAAGGCTAACCTCCTCCTCCTCCTCGTGTGTAGTAGTACTAAAACCGCACCTCATGTACTCGGTTTAGTTGTACTAAGTCTAAAACCGCACCTCAAAGCTGACCCCTGGTGCGGTCCTATTTTAATTGGGAAGTCATCAGTGTCACCATCACTTGTTCGGACACTTCTCACAACATTATCATACATGTCCTTGATGAGAGTAATGTACTTTGTCGGGATGTATTTCTCCAAGGCCCACCACATGACATTTCATGGTATCTTATCATAGGCCTTCTCCAAGTCAATGAACACCATATGCTGGTCTTTCTTTTGCTCCTTGTATCTCTTCATAAGTTGTCGTACCAAGAAAATGACTTCCATGGTCGATCTCCTAGGCATGAAACCAAACTCATTTTTGGTCAGGCTTGTCATTCTTCTTAAGCGGTGTTCAATGACTCTCTTCCATAGCTTCATTGTATGGCTCATCAGCTTAATTCCACAGTCATTAGTACAACTTTGAACTCCCCCCTTGTTCTTAAAGATTGGTACTAATATACTCTGTCTCCATTCTTTCGGCATCTTGTTTGCCCGAAAATTGAGGTGGAAAAGCTTGCTTAGCCATGCTATCGCTATGTCCCCGAGGCCTCTCCACACCTCAATGGGGATAAATCAGGGCCCATCGCCTTGCTTCCTTTCATCCTTTTTAAGGCCTCCTTGACCTCTGACTCCTGGATTCGCCGCACAGAACGCCTGCTAGTATCATCAAAGGAGTCGTCTAGTTCAATGGTAGAGCTCTCATTCTCCCCATTGAACAACTTGTCGAAGTACTCCCGCCATCTATGCTTAATCTCCTCGTCCTTCACCAGGAGCTGGTCTGCTCCGTCCTTGATGCATTTAACTTGGTCAACATCCCTTGTCTTCCTCTTTCGGATCTTGGCCATCTTATAGATGTTTCTTTCGCCTTCCTTCGTACCTAGGTAGAGGTCCTCGTACGCCCGACCACTTGCTTCACTCGTAGCTCGCTTTGCGGCCTTCTTCGCTATCTTGTACTTCTCTATGTTGTCCGCACTCTTATCCAGGTATAGGCGTTTGAAACACTCTTTCTTCTCCTTAATAGCCTTCTGGACATCATCGTTCCACCACCAGGTATCTTTAGCTTCGCTTCTACTTCCCCTGGACACTCCAAACTCCTCTAAGGCCACCTTACGAATACAACAACAACAAAGCCTTTAGGTAGGCTAGAGGTGAAACCCATAAGACCTCACGACCAACTCATGGTTCTGGCATATGGATAGCAAGCTTCTATGCATCCCTGTCCATGTCTAGTTCTTTGGTGATGCTCCAATCCTTTAGATCTCTCTTTACAGACGCTTCCCATGTCAAGTTCGGTCTACCCCGACCTCTCTTGACAATATCAGCATGCTTTAGCCGTCCGCTATGCACTAGGGCTTCTGGAAGCCTGCGCTGAATATGCCCAAACCATCTTAGACGATGTTGGACAAGCTTCTCTTCAATTTGCGCTACCCCAACTCTATCTCGTATATCATCATTCCGGATTCGGTCTTTCCTTGTGTGGCCACACATCCATCTCAACATGCGCATCTCCGCCACACCTGCTGTTGCACATGTCGCCTTTTAGTCGGCCAACACTCAGCGCCATACAACATGCGGTCGAACCGTCGTCCTATAGAACTTGCCTTTTAGCTTTTGTGGCACCCTCTTGTCACAGAGAATGCCAGAAGCTTGGCGCCACTTCATCCATCCGGCTTTAATTCGATGGTTCACATCTTCATCGATATCCCATCCTTCTGCAACATTGACCCCAAATATCGAAAGGTGTCCTTCTGAGCCACCACCTGCCCATCAAGGCTGGACGAGGGAGGAAGCTTGGCCGGCGGACATGATCTGGCGGAGGAGGGGCTGGCCTCCTGAGAGGAGAGAGCTCTTCTCTCTCTCTCTCTCAGATTGATTTTTTTGCACCGGTGTGTTCCCCACTCTCTTCCATCTCTCAGATTGGCCCCAAATTTCTATCCAATCCCGCCCAACCCTGCCCAATCCCGCCCAAGGCGTCCAAATTGGACCAAAGCGACGCCTCGCCCGCCTAGGCGACGCCTTGGACGCCTCGGGAAGGGAATCTGGACGCCTTAGTCCATGGCCTAAGGCGAGCTCGACGCCTCGCCGTCTCTGGGCGCTCTGACGCCTAGGCGACGCCTCGGGGACGCCTTAAAAACAATGGCTACCACTGAGCGTCTCATCGATGCCATGAAGATGGCATAGGGGCTTCTTTTGTGAACATCTGTTCGTTGGCCATGTGTGCCATGCCGTAGCCTCCTCTTCATGTTGTCCCGGTGGTGCCATACAACCACTGGTTACTTTGGTTCGGGCACGTGTGCCATGCCGATGTCAGCGTGTCGTCCGGCGCTGTTGTGTTCCTTAGCTGCCTCTGTACGTCGCGTGCTCACCGATGGAAAAAGGCACAGTTGGCCTATTTCATGGTGCATGTCCGTCGCTCGTCGCTGTATGATGTCATCTGCTGCCCCGCGACCGCATTGGGTGCGAGTGCATCGAGTGCTAGGGCCTTTTCCGCAGGCTCCTCCCCCTCCCCCCTCCGTGTATCTCTTATCCTCCTCCGCTAATTGATCTGCTCTAGTCTTTATAGGCGATTTTCTTGGAGCAATTAAGTTAACTACGTACCTGTGAGGGTCATTGTTATGTCCTCCATGCTTATCCGGCTGGTCATTAAGTTGTGAAGTGCATGTACGCAACTAAGCACGTGGTGCACCAGAACCCCTGATCAATCGGGGCATGCACGGATATGTGGTCATTTGCCTCTGTACCACTTGGCCATTTGGTATAATGTATGTATATACTAGTACTACTTCACATACATATCTATATTTATCTGGCCATGGTGTGCCATGCATGCATACTTGTATGCACTTTATTTATTCTTATTTGCATGTAATATGTGCAAAGTCTCATCGAACTTCTTATTTGCTTGTAATATGTGCAAAATCTCATCGAACAATGATGAACATATTAAACATGATCAAAATCTCGTTGAATAATGATGAATATATTAAACATGATGATCGAACGAACAAAAGTACTACACATGGTAGACATTTGATAAAAGTAATATGTCCAGATCAATTGTAGTGCCAATAGTCCAAATATAATCCCTAACAGAAGGGATAAGAACATATACAGTGAAGCGGAAGAAGAGTCGTTCGCATCGGTAGCTATGTCGCGTCTATGTCGGGGAAGAAGTCGGGTGCAGCCATGTTGAAGAATCCAGCAGTCGCGCAAGAGCGCTCCTCGAGAACTTGATCGCCTCTCTCCCGTGCAGGATCACAAGAGTTGGGGTTTCAGAGGCCTGGTGTCCCACTTCACGGTGCACACCATGAAGCGGAGTGGGAAAGTCGTAGGCGCAAGGCTTTGGAACTAGGAGGCAATAGGTGTGGTGTCGAATGGCTGCATCTACATTAGAGGAGCGATCTCTTGTAGGCCAAAGTGAAATGGCTCCACTAGGGAGACAAAGAAAACCAAAACTGATCCACTACAGGGAGAGGAACAGTCCATGTTATGTTGGATTTCCACTAGTAAAAAAACATTTCAACTTATTTCCTATGTGACAAAAATAAGGCAGCACATACATGTGGCATAGTGTGGCTTAGCTCAATCACGAAACGCGACGTGTGTGCGAGGCGAGGCGGGTGGCAGAGGAGAGCGCGATTTTGCCCTCTTCTCAACCTTATATGTTGGTCCAACACATCCTCCATAACCGGGGTGGGACTAAACTTTCCACACCGTCATGCATGAATGGGCCATGTGGGCTTGTGGGATTTCCTAGGAATTATTTGAAATAGTAAAATGAGCTAAAAGCCCAATAATTCTAACAGCCCCTTCTCCCTTGCTGCGGTGTCCTCACATTGGCTGCTGCTCCCCTGCGCGGTGGTTCGTCCTGCTGGCCGATGGTCTGCTGGCTGCTATACTAGTCAAGTTGATCCAGAAGAGATTGCCGATTGTACTAGGCCACCACGGTGTATTGCTGGATGTGTATGGATGTATGGTGCATGGTGCTTATATGTTTGGAGCTCAAATTGATCTGTACAACTTGTATCCGTGTCGTTGTTTGATGTTCATTTGTTTGCCAATTTCACAGAGGTTTTGTTCATAGTTTGTACCACCTGGAATTTATTCTACTGTCCAAGTAGAGCTCTTGGGCTTTTGGACCAGGCCTTGGGTTTCAGGCTTTTGCTTGGGCGGGCTTGGGCTTGTAAGTACAATATCCGGGCTTTGGGCCAGGCCCAGACTTGGTTGTCGAGGGTCAACTTCTGCAAGCCTGGCCCGAAACCTGACCCGGCCCAAAGAATGCCCAGGTTTAGTTGATACCTTATGTTAGTGAGATCACAGATGTGCAATACATAACTTCTTTTTTCTGTTTGCAGCTAAACTTGTTTATTCTTCTTCTTTTTTCCCAGGGTCTTTACTGTTACTGAGATAAATTTTTTTTTGGGTACCAATAGGTTGTGCACTTCCGGTGTCTGGAGAAACCAAAGGAGGAAGAATTTTGTTTGGAATTGTGAGGGGTCACAAATCACTCTCAATTTTGTACTTACATATTTCTTTTTAGTCAACTTGAAAAGATATAATAGTTTTCTTCACTTAGGTCGAAGCTTCATACTTATGATGATGTTGTTGAGAGAGTTGCACGCCAACTTGGATTGGATGATCCATCAAAAATTCGGCTTACGTCTCACAATTGCTATTCTCAGCAACCTAAACCACAGCCCATCAGATATCGTGGAGTAGAGCATCTATTGGATATGCTTGTCCATTATAATCAGGTTTAGCTTGCTCTTTTTTGTTTATTCAGGAAGGCCAGTTTATTATTTAAAAGATGTAACACGACTCGATTTCATACTAATTTTCTGCCTACCTTCCTTTCAGACTTCTGACATACTGTATTATGAAGTCTTGGACATTCCACTGCCAGAATTGCAGTGTTTAAAAACACTTAAAGTTGCTTTTCACCATGCAACGAAAGATGAGGTTTGTTTGGCTGCCTGAGTGCTTGGTACATGTTCTTATCTCCATCTTCAGTTGCCGAAGTGTGTCATTAATGCAAATGATCTGCCAGGTTGTAATTCACAGCATCAGGCTTTCAAAAAATAGCACCATCAGTGATGTGATCACTGACTTGAAGACCAAGGTTAGCACTCATCTACCATTTCAGATTATTCAGTCCTTTTTTTCTTCTATTTGGAGCTGAAGCTAGAATTAGGTAGACTGGCTGGATGCAAATCTAACCCATGGCTGGTATCTGTTGAGTAGCTACTCTAACCCTTTATCTTGTGGTTGTATGCTCACCAGGTTGAACTATCCAATCCTGATGCTGAGCTCCGCTTGCTTGAAGTTTTCTACCACAAGATTTATAAGGTACGTGCATGTTTATTTGCAAATGGAGATGGCGCACTTTATACACAGTGCTTCTGTACATCCGGGCATACTCTTTCGACGTTCTTTTGGCATCACTGAATAAAATAATTTTACCTGTATCTGCAGATATTTCCACCTCATGAGAAGATAGAGAACATAAATGATCAGTACTGGACACTACGTGCTGAGGAGGTTTGTGGCATTACCTCTGTTTTGTTTGATGATGTTGACCTGTTGACATACTAGTTATGTTGCACACCTTTTTTTATGTCATTTGTCTTGCACTACGTCTCTACTGAAACAGATTCCAGAGGAGGAGAAGAATCTCACTGCACAGGATCGGTTGATTCACGTCTATCATTTCATGAAAGATCCTAATCAGAATCAGGTACCACACTTACCATATTTCTACCTCGAAAGATACTCTATGGTGAGTTGCATGGAGTAGCACCGATATGCTGGACCAATATAAGCTGAGATTGTTATCATGACCAACAGCAGATTCAGAATTTTGGAGATCCCTTTTTGCTGGTTATCCGTGAAGGCGAGACCGCTGCAGAGGTAATGGACCGTGTGCAGAAAAAACTCCGAGTTCCCAATGAAGAATTCGCCAAGGTAATCTATATTTACATATCCTAATAATCTGTTTGGAATGAACTGTTCTGCCTGCATGTATTGCGTTGGTATTGAACTATAGATAGAGGAGGTTTGTTGGATTTAGTATGTCTGTTGCTCCAGTTCTGCATACCCAAAATTTCCAGACGTTTCTGGTATTTCCAACCCATGTCTGTTGAGGATATGAGCGTGGAGTTAAAGTGTCTAAATACTTACCTACACCCCCAATCAAGATCCTTATGTTATATGTGGATTGCACTAGCCCTTTCTATCAGTTCGGACTTTTGGTTGTGTTGGCTAGTGCATGAAGCTTAACATGGTATCGGAGCTAAGGTCTTGAGTTCAAGTCCTGGCTTTCGTAATTTATTAAAAAATGCCGGTAGCCCCCCTTTGTGTCCACATAGGGGCCTCTTGAGTCATACGTGAGTTTCGCGCGCCGACGTGTTGACTTGTTTTCCCCATCACACGTGAGAGGGGGTGTTACCGTATATGTGGATTGCACTAGCCATTTCTATTAGTTCGGACTTTGGTTGCGTTGGCTAGTGCATGAAGCTTAACACCTTAATGGTATTTGAATTGAAATAAGTTACTTGTCAGAAAATGTTTGTGTACATCTCTTATCCAGACAATAATCTTCTATGTGTCTTGTACAAAAGTAGGAATACGCCTTTCTCCACTTAACCATGTGCGACCCATTTCTATCCCTACTATGTTCTCAGGTGGTTATCTTTTGTTGATTTGTGTGTATGGAAGCAGAGGGTATAGATGGAGATGGGGTTGGTGGTCGGAACATAGAGTGTAACGAGGTCCCCCTCGGACGTACGTCAGGGCTCATTCGTGCCCAAAGAGGCACTGAACTATTGGGGCAATTTTTTGGTTTATTTATTGGTCGATGTGAAGTTACATAGGAGGTCCTTTATTTACAGGGCCAGCTATGTACTGGTAAACAGACTACCACTTCTTTCCTACTATTATGTTATTATCTCACCAATTAGCTGAACTAGTCAGCCGAACCGACTAAATGCGGGCCATGACTATTCAACCGTTTCCTTTGCACATTTTGCGGATTATTTAGTCATACTTATCTCTAATTCTGGGCTTGAGCACTTGGAGAGGGACATTTGAACATATAGACCATGAACGGGGAAGGAGAATAAAATACTCATAAATACAACCACCTAATTGCACCGATATGGATACACCTATCAACTAAAAAGCATGGACACAGAGACGGAAAGACGGGGATACGCATACGGGGATACGGGACACGGCATTTTCCAAAAACAGCCATTCGGGGGTACGGTATATATAGAATTTAAATAAAAATATGCCATGTAATATAGAGTTAATACAGAAAATTAAAGAGAGAGATAAGAATAGAGGAACCTTGGGATCTACAGCACCAGCACCAGGACCAGACTGCCCTTCACTCTCACCCACGGACGATTGGCTACCAGCTGTTCCACTCCCAGATGCCATGCTCTACCTAACCTAACTGCAAGCAGTACAAACAGCAATCATTCATTATTCATGATCAACAGCAGCACAAGCATTGAACTAGTGACATGAGTAGCAAGCAACAGCAGCAACACAAGCATTCCAGAGCAGCATGACATTCAGCTAGCAAAAGGAAGCATTGAATCTGAAGCACACAAGCAGTACTGCACTAGTACACTACTACTAGTCTACTACAATCTACAGACATTCAACGAGCAGCAGCTAGCAAGCAGCCAAGCATAGCATCCAGCAGCTTAATGGAAATCAGATCTGAATAAAAGAGATCAAGAAGTCGAGGAGAAGCTGCTGGGTTCGGGGATTGGGGAGGGTTACCTGCCGTCGGGAGAAGAGGCTACTGCCTCCTGGTGTTGGGGTAGCAGTCGCCGGTCGATTCCAAGCGTCGCCGGCGGCGGCGGCGTCGAATCCAGGTGGCGGTGGCTTCGTTCCAGAAGAGACTGGGAGCCCCTTATGTGGAGAGCTGCGTGCAACCCTGCAAAAATAGGGTGGGTTGTTTTTGGGCCAGGCCGTATCCCTACCGTGTCCTTTACGTATCCTGCCGTATCCCTTAATTTCTTTTCCTTTTTTTAATCAAAGTCAGGGGATACTGGGGGATACAAGTATCCCGCTGTATCCCACCGTATCGCCGTATCCCGCCGTATCAGGACGGCCAATCGGCAATTCCTGCCGTGTCTGTGCTATGGGAATACGGTATTTCTGGAATACCATATTCAGATATGGGAATACCGTATTCAGTTAGCCTATGAATATAGGGCCAATTCAGATGCGGGAATACGGTATTTCTGGAAAGTACCAACACGGGGATATGTTTGACTATTTCAAAAATAATGTTAAACAATGGGTCTGTCTGGTGCCTGCTCCTGTGCACCGGCGCTAGGAGGTAGTTGCCACTAACAGAGAGGGAGAGGGAGAAAGAGGCGAGAGCCGAGCTGTCTTGCTCTCGGCAATCTGCTGCAGGATCCCTGAGCCAACCGCCGTGTCACCGCCGGCTGCTGCATCTGGTGACGCTGCCATGGCCAAGCAGTCTAGGTTGGGACCTGGGAGTAAGATTCGATCAGGGGGCATTAGTCTGGATGGCTAGGGTTATGCTGCCCTTAGTGGGCTGATGATGTGTCAGAGGTATCCACAATGTATCATGCAAGTATTGAGAATTAAAAAATGTTTTAATGCTATATCAGGGGATACTCAGCCGATACGTATTCAACATGTATAGGTGACGTATCGGTTTCAGATATGTATCTGATACGGGTGCGATGCTCCAGTCACGTATCAGTGTTTTTGAGATAACAACTGGATGATGAGCTTTTGAACAAAAAAATTACGAACTTGGTCCATGGGTTAAGTTTCTAAGTCGGAGCAGTCATTCCTGCCAGGGTTATACATGCCCGCATCCTCCTCTCGTGATTGTGCATGGTTCTAGTAAATATAATATTTTCCTCTGCCAACATGCATTTCTGACCCCGATGATACTTACTTGATCAGTGGAAGGCTGCATTCATATCCATGAATCGTCCAGAATACCTCCAGGATATTGATGCTGTGTCTGCACGTTTTCAGGCAAGTAGTTGTTTTTAGCATGTAGTCTAAATATGTTCACGTGATGAGTGTTTTCTTCTGATCTTACAGAGGAGAGATGTTTATGGAGCTTGGGAACAATACCTTGGCTTGGAGCATACTGACACAACACCCAAAAGGTCATACACAGCTAATCAGGTAGGCAGTGCTGGCTTATTATGCAATACTTAAGAAAATGAGTTTTGATATGTTTTTGAATTTTGTCGGTGAAACATGCATATTTAAACAAAATCGGATTTAGTAAAGATCTAGGCTTATACTCCCTCCATCCCATTTTGCTATTTTTTCCAAAGTAAATGGTATTTAAAAAACATGCATACGTGAGTAAATGGTTCTTGTGCTATGGCAATAAATGGTATTTTTTAGTCTATTCCATTTTGCTATTTTCTCCCAAGTATTGTTGTATTTCGTGTTACACAAGCATTAACGTCAAGGTTGCAATTATGTAAAAAAAAACCCCGTCAAGGTTATGAAAGCACCTCCTTCTGGTCTAGTATATTCCTTTATCAGTTCGGGCTGGTGGGTTGCCACAGTACAAGTCTTGGGTAGGGGGTCGCATATAAATGGCCAGTTCCCATCCGTTGTGTGATATTCTAAACATGTACCTTCAGGCCTTAGAAAGTTTTTATAGTCTTGACTTCTTACTCCAGCAAACATCTGGCTCTCACCCATAGTTATCCTGAAGGGCAAATAGTTTTCTTGAAGCTGCTTTTATTATTTACTTTTGCATGAGACCTTAATTGACGGAAAAGTTTCTGATTGCATAAGACTATCCTAGTGCATGCATATTACATGAGCTGAAGCACACGCTTCAGATTTATTTGTAGAAATAACTTCTGTATTTCAAAAAAGAAATGATGTAACGTCCATATTCAAGGGAGCATGCTGGGGGTGATTTTGTCCATGCGTAGAGTTTACATGACTAATTTGTGTGTTAGAAGCTAGGGTGACCTACTATGCTATAAATTCACATGAACTATTATGCCGACTTGTCCCGTCCTTTAACTGTCCTTTGCTTGGTGGTTTGGACTGCAGAATCGACACACATATGAGAAGCCTGTGAAGATTTACAATTGAGAAACCTTCCATCTGGGCTGCATGCCCCTGCCCAGACAAAGGCCTCATCTGAGAAAGTGTGCTAAAGAGGCCAAGTGACCTCAACAGAAGGGAAATGCTGTCAAATATATGGTCATTTGTGTGCCAAGGTCTATACTAGTTGCTACTTGTTGACAGTCAGTCCTGTGGTTGGCAGAAGGATATATTCTTTGAGGCTTTCCGTCTTGCCTGCTCCCTGACAACGAAGCAAGCATGCTGATTTCATTGTCCTGAGTGTGATAGACCCCACTAGGATAGATGTTGCTTTGTTTGTGTAGAGCAAAGCTGGTACATAAGAAAAATATTTTGGTAGGGGCATGTATACATGGTTATAGCTGAGACTGATTGCTTTATTTGCTGCTCCTGTTATTGGGGCATTGGAACAATGGGATAGACTGTACAATGCCTTTGTGCCTGGTTCCAGTTTTTGGTATCCATTGAGAAGGTAGGCACTAGGCAGTAACTGCAGCAGAAAGTAGCCTTATGAGTTTCAGCACAGCGTGTGTTCTTGGCATTGATTTGATTCAACCTAGGAGATGCTGATGAGTGATGATTGTTCTACACTTGCACTATTTTTCTCTTGCGTTGTAGAATGAGAACCAAGTAATTATTTTGACCCAATAACTTTCTTTAAAATCGTTTTTGGAACTTAAAAGGTGGTTGTTCAATTGTTTTTGGCACAAACTAAGTATAGTTTCAGTCTTGTGGAGATAATTTGAATATGAGAAATGATGAAACTACATTCTTCTGATATTTATTTTTGAAACTGTCACGGGGTAAGACTCCCCACCTAAATATGTTTCAAGAAAAAGTTATGGAACAAATGTTTAGGCAAGACGGGTGGAGCTTATCTGCCCAGCACCCGGGCGACTGGTGGAGCTTATCTGCCCAACACGAGAATACCTTCTTGCTCACGCCAACGAGTTCCAATCTCTGAGCTGCTAGGTTCTTTCCTGTCTCGGCTTGCGGTGTGCACCGTAGGTCGGGTCGGGATAGTAGGCCTCTGAAACTCCGTCTTTTTATTCTTTTCTGTCTCGGCTTGTGGCTCTGAAACTCTGTCTTTTTGTTCTTTCCTGTCTTGGCTTGCGGCGTGCAACGTAGGCACGCAGGTCGGGATAGTAGGCCTTCGAAACTCCGTCTTTTTGAGTCCTATACGGAAGAAGGGCGATAATGTTTTTGGGGAACGCTCTGTGGGACTACTGGCTTTTCCATCACAAATGCCATGGACGACGACGGCTACTTCTTTCCTGACGTCGACAACTTCTTCGACAATATGGCCAACGACGACGTCAACGCCAATCTCGTGTTCTTGTTTGAGTTTCTGCCGCAACTTCTTGTTATAGTTTTTTTTCTAGTTATGTTTCGTTCCTGCTCATCATTTTAGATGCTACTTGCATAGTATAATCGCATGTCTCGTCTTATAATTACTATGGTGGTCATGATTTATCTTTATTTTTGCTAGTAAAATCACTTGGTAAATCGTTCATATTTTCAACAATCCAAAAACCTTATTTTAGGCAATTTACTCTGAGTGGTTTTGCTGCTTTCATGAGGCCTCTTATGTTCGAGGGTGTGCACTATAAGAGATGGCGTGTGAGGGCTGTTCTATGGTTTCAAACCATGAGCTACTATGACGTTACTTTTGGCAAACCTAAAGGAATTCTTGATCCACAACAGGAAGTCGCTTTTCAGAAAATTGATACCTTGTTTAAGGCTGCTCTCTTGAGTATTCTTTGTGAGAACATCGTTGATGCTTATGCGTCAATTGACAATGGAAAAGATATGTAGAGCGCGCTCAAGGCTAAGTTTGGAGTCACGGAACAATTCTATGATTACGGGATGACTGGTGAGCATTCTGTGGTTGAACAAGCTCACGAGATAGAGTCATTTGCTAGAAAACCTGAGCACTTCAATTGTATGTTATCGGAGAAGTTTGTTGCCGCAGGTATTATTACTAAGCTTCCTCCTTCATGGAGGAACTTTGCTACCTCTCTAAAGCATAAGAGGCAGGAGTTTTTCATTTTGAATCTCATTGGTACTCTTGATGTGGAAGAAAAGGAAAGAGCAAAAGACATACGTGCTCGATGCATGGAAGGAGGTTCTAGTGCCATTCTAGTGCACAAGAAAAACTTTCAGCCCCACAAGTTCAATAACAAGGGCAAGTTTGATGGTAAGGGAAAGTTTGATGGGAAGAAGAAGGCTTCGCAGCACACCAACTTCAAGAAGAAGACTGACAAAAAGAAAGGTGTTTGTCATGTCTGCGGAGATCCTGATCATTGGACACCTAGTTGCCCTAACCGTTATGACAAGCGTCAACACGGGAAAGGCGACAAGATTGCTAATGTTATCATTGGTGACGCTGAGATGCAGGATGTTGGGTATGATATACTTCCCACTATTCTCTCAGTATGTCGTTCTCCTGATTGGTTGATTAATACGGGTGTTAATGTGTGACAACCCGAGACCGACGCTCTAGAAGATTCCCCTCTTTTTTGTTGTCGCCGTGTTATTATTTGTTTGCTGCATGCATCATCGCATCATTCACATCATCTGCATTGCATCGGTACTCGTTGCCGCCAGTTTTCAAAACTTGCATCCGTTATTAGTTGTCGGTTCTCTCTGTTCTCGTCGTTGCCCGTTTTGAACCCGACCACTTACGCACGCGCCCGCGGCATCGTCAAACCTTGTTTTTTAAGTGTGTATAAAACATTCTTGGATTGGGATGAAACTTGGCATGCGGTCTTATTTAGTTGTAGGTAGGCCGCCTGCCAATTTTCGTCGCAATCAGAGTCCGTTTGATACTCGAATGGTCGACCGCAGCGGCACCGTCTTCGGTTGTCGTAGGAAGTTTGCCGTTGTTTTAAACGCGTGTCACGGGCGTACTATTTCTCTTTCATCCTCACCTAGCTACTCTACACAACCACCTAGCCCCTACCCGCGACCAGAATCGTCTGATTCCGATCCTACAGTCGAAATCAGCGCGAGAAAACCCAAACCCTAGCTACCCCGGCTATAAAAGGAAGGCTAGCCCTTCCTAAAATGACCATACCCTAGCCGTGCCTCATTCTCCACGCCCCACCAAACCTTAGCCGCTCTCTCTCCTTCCACCTCCTCTCTCCTCAGCCCCAGCCGCGAGGCCCCGCCCGAGCCCATCACGGGCCCGCCTGAGCCCGGATCCCGTTCGTCGCTGCAGCTCCAAGCGAGAGATCCTCTCATGGCGCCCGAGGGGACCGAGCCCCTGTGCCGCTCCGTCCTGCGCGTCGCCCGCGCTGCTCTCTGGCCGCCGTCGCGCCTTCCCACGTCGGACGCCGGAGCTCGCCCCCACCCTCGTTGCAGGGTCACTGGAGGCCGTTGCTACCAGGTCCTCACCGCAGCCTCTGGAGCAGCCGCCGGCCCCGATCTGCGTCACCGCCCTCTACCTCAGGGCCCGCGCCGCCGCTCGAGCTCCCCTATGCGCCGATCTCGCCGCCCCGCCGCAGTTGTCGCGCGCCGCCGGTCCCCGTCGAACCGCGCCGCCGTGGCCTTGCTCGATCTGGATCGAGATCCAGCACCGCCTCGCTTGCCGTTGACGAGCCGGCTCCCATGGGCCGAGCGCCTCTCGGCCCGTCCGCCCAGTCGGCCTCCCCAGCGCGCTGCCGTCCCAGTCCGCCGCCCCGCCTCAACTCCGGCCCATCTTCGTCGCCTTGAGGCCCAGCTCGGCCTCCTCGCCCGCCCAGGCCGGCCTCCTTCGAGCCCAAGGTGAGCCTCCCCCTGCTGCCCTATCTAGCGCCGTAGGCGCAATATTCTATTTTGCGCCGCTGCCTGATTCGGCCCGTTAGAAGATTAGGCCGGTAGTTTATTTATTTTAGGTTTTCGAATTTATTTATTTTTTAAAAATAGCTGATTTTTCAAACGCCCGTAGATAATTAACCGTGCGTCAGATCGCGATGTATTATATATGTAACTCGTGTAGTTTTTCGCGTAGAATAATATTTTGCATCTTGTATGCATGTTTGGAGTAGTTTGACCCGTCGTTTGCCTAGATTTGCGTGCTGTTCTAATATGTTAGATATCCCGTAGTTATTTTTGTGCGTGCCCGGATTGTTCAAATTTCATAGATAAAATGTTCATGTTGTTTGGGACCCTTTGCCATGTATTTTAGAGTAGTTGTTTGCATTTTTGCATGTAGGTTCCGTCGCTTGTTTGCTATGTCATGTTTAGGACATATTCTCGCATATATGTGTGGCGTTAGTTTTATTTTTCAAACCCCACATATAATATATGTTTTCGGGATAGAAAAATCCGTAGAATTTAACCGTGCATTTAGTTTTGCCTTTCGAGTAAGTTAGTGCGCATGATATTTTGCCATGTTGCTCTCTTGTCTATTTTATGGGATTTATTCCGTGCGTGATATGCATGAGTTGTGAACTAGAGATATACCCTTGGATACGTATGCTAGCCCCTGGTAATTTTGGTTGCAATAGAAATCCATGTTTAGGTGTTGTTTGCTTGTTGTCAACATGCTAGAAAATAGTGCTGATTTGGAGATGCTGAAATATTTCCAAGTCTGAAATCTTTTGTATTTTGTTGCTGTCTTGCCATGAGTTTTGCTAGTGATCTACAACTCCTTTGAGGTTGGTGTAATGGAGTTATTTGTGGTCCTTAAGATTCTCTAGCATGCTGTAGATTTTCATGCCATTCGGTGTCCTGTAGCATATAGTTTTGCTGCTGTCAATATGCCTTCAGATCGAAAACTGCACTGCCAAAAACTGATATTTTCACCAAGTGTGAAACTGTGTGTGAGATGCCATTTTGTGAGTTCTTTTTCTAGTGATACATGCTTCCATGCTAGTTGTATTTAGTAGGGTGTTGTTGTGCATCTTTACCACTACTGCCTCATGTCTTGTTTGAGCATTTTAGATTTATGTAGCTTGTTGTTTTGGGTGCAGAAAATGCCATGTTGCTGTTTTGGGCAGATTGTAGCTATTCCTTGTTTAGCTTGTAGTTGTTGAACCGTTGCTCCGTTTTGATCGTGCCCTATATGAAACTTGCTTAGAATCTCGTGTAGTTTCATATTATCTTGCTGCCTTCTGGTTTGGAATGCTTGTGGCTGGCATTCGCATACATATTGCATTCATGCCATCATATCTTGCGGTGTTCGTATCTTTTGAACCGTAGCTCCGTTGGAGATGTTCTCTATGTGTAAATTGATTGTAACGACATGTAGAATCACGTGAACATATTTATTTTTCTGTTTAACAAATATTAAAACATGTTAGTTCAGATCTGGACATAATTCTCATCTAACGTGTGGGTCATCTCGGAGATGCTATATGTTGTTTCCGACCTCATTTAAAATGCCTAGATAGGTAGTTTAATTACGCTTCATCTCTTGCCATGTTTAACCAACATTTAATATTATCGTGTACCTAATCGGGATATAACTAAATAATTTGTATGGGGAGTTTTGTCAGTATGCAACTCGTTGCATATTGAAATTCACTTAATGTGTAGAGTTTGATTGTGTGAATTGCCATGTCACACTGTGCATAATTGACACATTCATGCATCATATGTGTTGTGCATGGTGTAGTGAAAATCATGTGTTGATAGAGTTCCGCAAACGTGTCGGAATGTGAGGACCCGTTCGACTACATCGGTTCGTCTGCTTCACAGAGTCGTTCTTCTTCCAAGCGGGATCTCAGGCAAGATGACCATTTCCCTAGATACCATTACTATCATTGCCATGCTAGTTGTTTCGTTTCTATCATTATGTATCATTGCCTACCACGTGTTAAATGTCAGCCTCTCAACATTGCCATGAAAACTATCAACCTGTTCACAACCTAGCAAACCACTGATTGGCTATGTTACCACTTGCTTAACCATGTGTTAGCGTTGCTAGTTGCAGGTGTAGTTGCTTCCATGTGATAACATGGGTTCCTTGTTATATCACCCTATTAATTGCTATTTAATTTAATGCACCTATATACTTGGTAAAAGGTGGAAGGCTCGACCTTTCTAGCCTGGTGTTTTGTTCCACCTTTGCCCCCTTAGTTTCGGCTACGGTGTTATGTTCCATAAATGAGCGCTCCTAACATGCTTGGGGTTGTTATGGGGACCCCCTAGATTCTCGTTTTAGGATAAAGCTCGTCTGGCAAGGCCCAACATTGGTATTATATTTGCCCGACATAATAACTTTGTTAATACTGAAAAACATAGGGCGTCATGAACCCGATGAGTAATTCTACATAATACAGGGAGGGCCAGTGCTGATGGTGCTGGTCCAAAACAGAGCAGGTTATTAACGCTACCCGGGGCAACTCGGCGTTTGGCGTGGTAACCATCGCTCATCCGCCGTGTCCTGAGAACGAGATACGCGGCTCCTATCGGGATCGTCGACACGCCGGGCGGCCTTGCTGGACTTGTTTTACCTTTCTCGAGCGTCTTGTGCGAGGGATTCCGAGGATGCTTTGGGTAATCTCGAGGTTGAGGTTTTCCAATAGGAACCCGAGGAGATCACGGGTTTCCCTAATCGAGGTCATTCCGTCGCAGCGTGTGGTAGTTTGTGATGGACTAGTTGGAGCACCCCTGCAGGGTTAAATCTTTCGGTAGGCCATGCTCGCGGTTATATGGCAACGTGTAAACTTTGTTTAACATCCGGTTCTAGATAACTTGAAGTAATCTTAATTAAAACTTGCCAACTGAGTGCGTAACCGTGACTGTCCCTTTCGCGAGCTCCTCTCCGATTGAGGACACGGTGGGGTTATGTCTGACGTAAGTAGGTGTTCAGGATCATTCATTTGATCGTCAGTAGTTCACGCCCGCTATGCGTAGATCACCCCCTCTTTTATCTTGTACTCGTAAGTTAGCCACCCCAAATAAATGCTTAGTTGCTTGCTGCAGCCTCGCCACTTAACCTTACCTCACCCATTAAGCTTTGCTAGTCTTGATACCTTTGGAAATGAGATTGCTGAGTCCCTTTGTGGCTCACAGATTACTACAACACCAGTTACACGTACATGTAAAGAGATACTTGATGCGAGCGCGCTGATTGTTCATTTGGAGTTTCTTCTTCTTCTTCATCGATCTAGGATGGGTTCTAGGCTGGCAGCCTGAGATAGCAAGGATGGACGTCGTTATTTTATCGTTTGTCTTCGTCCGTAGACGGACCCTGCTCTTCTTCATGATTAATGTATGTATTGTACTGATGTGACTCTGATGTAGCTTGTGGCGAGTGTAAGCCAACTCTTTATACTCATCTTTTCAGTACATGTACTTGTAGCAATATCCCATTTTGTGAAACAACGAGATGCGTTTCTATCCCTGTCGAGGCCCTCGCGCCAAAATAAGGATATGACCGCATCTTGGGCGTTACATAATGTGCATGTATGTGGTGATATTTCCATGTTTTCTTCATATTTGGACGCAGGGACTACTTCCATCCTCATGGGAAACAGTTCAAGTGCTTCTGCTCGCAGTGTTGGCACTGTCGATCTGAAGTTTACTTGGGGAAAAACCATGCGGTTGAAGAACGTGCATTGTCCCCACCGTGAATAAACATCTTGTTAGTGGATCTCTTCTATGTAGAGATGGCTACAAGCTTGTCTTTGAATCCAATAAATTTGTAATATCCAATTATGGAACTTTTGTTGGTAAAGGTTATGAGCCGGGAGGCTTATTCAGACTATCTTTATTAGATGTTTGTAATAAAGTTGTTAATCACGCTTGCAATAATAGTGAATAAAATGTGTGGCATTCACGTCTTTGTCATGTTAATTTTGGTTGTATGACGCGGCTAGCCAAGTTGAACTTAATCCCCAACTTCACTTCTATCAAGGGATCTAAGTGTCAAGTTTGTGTGCAAGCTAAGCAACCTCGTAAGTCTCATACAACTGCAGGAACAAGAAATCTTGCGCCACTATAACTCATACATCCAGATCTTTGTGAAATGAATGGTGTTTTGACGAAAGGTGGAAAGAAATATTTTATGACATTAATCGGTGACTCCACTAGATACTGCCATGTGTATCTTTTAAAATCGAAAGATGAGGCTTTGAATTTCTTCAAGACCTATAAAGCTGAAGTGGAAAACCAACTTGATTGGGAAATCAAGAGGCTTAGGTCTGATCGCGGTGGAGAGTATTTTTTTTCAATGAATTTGATTCTTTTTACGCTGAACATGGTATAATCCATGAGAGGACGCCTCCCTATTCACCTCATTCAAATGGTGTAGCTGAAAGAAAGAACCATACTCTAACTGATTTGATTAACGCCATGTTACACACATCGGGTCTCTCCAAGGCATGGTGGGGGAGGCGATTTAGACTGCATGTCATGTCCTAAACCGAGTTCCCACAAAGAACAAAGAGATAACTCCATTTGAGGAATGGGAGAAAAAAAATTAAAACTCTCTTACGTACGAACTTGGGGATGCTTGGCAAAAGTCAGTATACCAATTCCAAAGAAGTGAAAGCTTGGGCCAAAAACTGTGGATTGTGTTTTCCCAGGGTATGCTTTTCATAGCATTGGTTATAGATTCTTGATTATAAAATCTGAGGTATCTGACATGCATGTTGGTACAACCATGGAGTCGAATGATGCGACCTTCTTCGAAGATATATTTCTCATGAAGGATATGGGTAGCTCATCAAATCAGGAAATGCCTAGTTTATCGAGTCAAGATGTAGTTGCACTTCTGAACCGACTATTGCAACACAACATCTTGAAGATCCTGTGTAGAACAAGAATGAGACTCCTAAAAGGAGCAAGAGATAGAGGACTACAAAGTCCTTTGGTGATGATTTTCTTGTATATCTCATAGATGCTACTCCTAGTTCTATTTCAGAGGCTTATGCATCTGAAGATGCTGACTACTGGAAGGAATCGGTCCATAATGAGATGTATTCCATCGTGGCAAATGAAACCTGGGAGAAACTGATTGTCCCTATGGGTGCAGACCTATAGGCTGCAAATGGGTATTCAAGAAGAAGCTTAGGCCTGATGGTACTATTGAGAAGTACAAGGCACGACTCATGGCCAAGAGTTATACCCAAAAGGAAGGTGGAGACTTCTTTGATACTTACTCACCTGTGGCTCGACTATTCGAACATCTAAAAATCTAGTAGATCCTTTTACTAAGGGTCTATCGCGTAATGTGATAGATAATGCATCGAAGGAGATGGGTATGAGACCTACAATATGAGTTGTTCACAGTGGTAACCTATTCTATGTGATCGGGGATCCCGTGAATTAGATGTGGAAGACAAGCTGTTGGTCAACTGAGAGGAAAGTATCCTTACCATTGATAATACCACTCCATGAAGATGCAATACTTTCCTAATCTACATGCAGGTTCATATATATCTTAATATGTTCTAAATGGCTTGTTGAAGCAGAGATGTTGTCGTGCATAACATCTTTTGAAGAACACACCTATATGAGTCTGATTGTTAATGTCGCAAACTATGAGAGTAGGCTGCTCTCTAGTAAACTCATGAAAGGCCTCGGAGTATTACGCATAAGATCCACCCACGGGGAAGTCCCACGGTAGCCTAGTATCGGTCAAGGCTCTATGTGAAGCTAGATTCGCAGAAAACTTACAGTTCAAGGCATAGTCCACTGTTCAAGTTGCTTACTAGTGTAACATAGAGTTCTAGGTCAAAGTTCAACTTAACAGTCTCCACTGCAGTACGAGTATATAAAAAGTGTTTTGGAACCAAAGACAAATTTTGTGTGCCTGTGGGATCTGATGGGGGATTGCTAGAATTTATTATTTTTTGGCCATCCCAATGACCATTTTCAGAATTCCTAATAAATCCTAGAGGCCCACTTAGCCCATTCGTGCAAGGCAAGAGGTGGAACTAAAGTTTAGTCCCACATTGCTAGTTTGGTAGGAGTTGGACCTCCTTATAAGGGAGGATGTTTGCACACATGTATGAACATGAGAATAAGAGAGACAAACACACGCGCTCCTCCTCCTCCGCCGCCCGCCTCGCCTCGCCATGACGCGTCGCGGGTTGGGGGAATGAGCCGAGCCGATGACTAAATTTTCCCACGCACGATTGGTACACGAAAGGTTGCTCGGGAGCTGAAATGTTTTGCTATAGTGGAGATTGAATACGAACACTGCACCTCTTCAGCGACTGCTTGTTCATTTCTTCTGCCTCTTTTGATTCGCCTCCCGACGCTGCCTTCTTGCCTCCTTCTCCTGGGCCTATAAAAGAGGGGTTGCTCCTCTCGAGAGAGACACACGAGAACACCATCTTCCTCACACCAACGAGTTCCAATCTCTGAGCTACTGCTAGGTTCTTCCCTATCCCGGCTTGCGGCGTGCACCGCAGGTCGGGACAGTTGGCCTCCGTAACCCCGTCTCTTTGAGTCCTGTACGGGAGAATGGCGATAAGGTTTTTGGGGAGCGCTCAGCGTGACTACTGGATTTTCCATCACGGACGCCACGGACGGCGACGACTTCTTCCCCGACGACGACAACCTCTTTGGAAACATGGCCAATGACGACGTCAACGCCAATCCCACTGCTGCTGCTGCTGCTGTAACTCAGTACATGCTCGTGTTCTTCTTGTTTGAGTTCTCGTTGCAACTTCTTGTTATAGTTTCTTTTCTAGATATGTTTCGTTCCTGCTCATCACTTCAGATGGTACTTGCATACTCTGTATAATCGCATGGCTTGTCTTATAATTGCTATGGTAGACATGATTTATTTGTTATTTCTGCTAATAAAATCACTTGGTAAACCGCTCATATTTCCAACAGTTGTGTTGATGGGGCTGGCTGGCTAGGCTGCTTGCGGAAGTCGTACTTCAGTTGTGGCCGAAGTTGTTGATACCGGTGCCTTGTCCTTCCACCCTTTTCCAATGTGCTGCCAAAGTTGTTGATAGCGGTAACTACGGACACCGTTCTCTTTGCATTCCTTTCACCCTTTCCCAATGTGTTGTAGAGAAAACCCTAGACCCAACTGCTCGGATTGGACCATGACTATGAGAGCAGCTTTGCTTGATGTTGTATTTTCTCTTAGGGGGTTGTGGAGTTAAGACTTGGTCACACGGACTCAAGCATCATGGAGCTGGTTTACGCTAGTGTGACTTCTTCGTGGGAGCAACAAAAGCACTGTTCCCGGTTTTAGCTCAGTTTTCATTAATTAATTGGACAATTTTCTTCTTCTTAATTAATCGATGAGGCTTTTGTCTTCGTTTTGAATGAAAAAATAGAAGCATCGTTCATATGCAAGGTGCTTTAGGCAAGTTATGTTAGCCAATTTTGCGGGACCGAAGCGGCACATACTTACATAAAGTGTGATCAAGCACTTTAGATAATTCGGGTGTTGATGACACACATGTTGGACTAATAGAGTTTGCAAGTACTCCATTTTTTTAAATATAAGTCTTTTTAAAGATTTCACTACGGACTACATACAAAGCAAAAACAACGAATCTCCATTTTAAAATATGTCTATATACATTCGTATGTAGTGTGTAGTGAAATCTCTAAAATGACCAATATTTAGAAACGGAGGGAGTATATCTGACGTATTAGGTCCACGGTTGATGGATGATCGTCAAAGGCTTAGGGTAGTCTTTGGGCCTATTTATTTTTCTTTGGTAGGAACCCCACATTATTAGGGCTTGTTTGGGTAGGCAAGGTTTGAAGAGGTTTGACAGGGATTGAAGGGGATTAAATCCCTTGCAAGTCAAAATTCCCCTCAAACCTCCCCAATCCCCTTCAATTCCCGTGGTGAGGGGATTTAACCAAACATGGCCTAAGGGGGGATGGTACCGACGTGACCAGTTAAGCTCATTCACAGGTCAAACCTTCACTCCCATGATCACACATGTATGATAGCCACCAAATAAGCCACATGTAAGATCAAAATAGCCAAGCCTGAAAAAGTTGCACCACCGAACTGTCCGGTAGTTCAAATCAGCCATGCCAACATTCGTTGGTTGCCTCTGGGTCGACCAAACTGTCGGTGCTCCGGACAGAACTGACTAGTGGGGTAGCATACTGTTCGGTCCATTGAATGGACTATCCGGCTGCTAGCTTACAGAACTATGTTCTCTCCTGGATAGACTAGATTATTTAGTCCCCTCGTCAAGATTGTCCGAGGGGTCAAGTTCTTCTCCCTTGTTCCATCCAGACCCTATATTTAGTTTTACTACTGGAGTGTCTCATCCAGATTTGGCAGACTGTCTAGTAGTGCTTTCTTGGGTTGTAACAATACGATTTGTAGCTCCACTGTATATACCCCAACTCACTTAGTTTCGGGGCTACCATGTGAGCATATTCCGTCCATAGTTGCCACACTTTCTTCTCCTACTCTCCCAAGCCCTATTTCCTTTGATTCTCGGAGAGATTCAAAGGGAAACCAATCAAAATCAAGATCCACTCATCCCCCACGCTTTGACCAGTCACTAGTGTTTGGGCTTGATTTGGATCCTTGGCACTTGATTGTTACTCTTGGAGGTTGGAGACACCTAGGCGGTAGGGGTTCTTCGGCGAGGGATTGATTGTTGTTATTTATCCTCAAGGAGTTTGTGAAGGTTTGGGGCCACCTCGAAGTCTATCAGTTGTGGTTGAGAATCACATTTTTTCTGATTCTCAAGGAGAATAGGGTGAGCCTTGGTGGTGTTAGTGTGCCTTTGTGGTAATTGTAACGTCTAAGATGCGACACTTTCCTTATTTGGGGGCGAGGCCTCAAAAGGGGAAAGAGTCGCATCTAAGCATTTCGCAAGCAGGATAAACATTGCAATACATAATAGATGGAAGAGTAATAAGATTTGGCTTACACTCGCCACAAGCTAAATTATAGATCCACACAGTCATTCATTATTCAATAGAAAACAGGGTCCGACTACAGACAAGATAAACAACAAAAGCTAATGCTATCCTGCCTTGCTAGGCCCACAATCACGACCAAGTGCCTCTAGTCCTAGGGGTATGTCACGTACATCCTGCCACTATCCTCGTCATACTCCCACTTCAGCTGCGTATCCTCGGATGCATCTATATCTAGGGTACCTCTACCTGTGGGTGGTTGTAGTAATCTGTGAGCCACGAGGACTCAACAACCTCATGACCTTGGTATCAAATCTAACTAAGTCATTTGGTAAGGATGGGGTATGTGTTTGAGGTTGCAGCAACTTAAGAATTTATGGTGGCTAACTTATGTTGAACAAGAATTAAAGATATGGTGGTCTACGCATGACGTTCGTTAACTAAGAATAATCACTAAGTGATCCTGAACACCTACTTACGTTAGTCATAACCCCACCATGTTCTCGATCACAGAAGGAACACTGAAGGAGACAGTCACGGTTACACACAGAGTTGGTAGGTTTTTAATTAAGTTATTTCAAGTCATCTAGAACCGGATGTTAACAAATTTTCCATGTTTGCCACATAACCGCAGGCATGGCTTTCCGAAAGATTTAATCCTGCTGGTGTGCTCGAACTAATCATCACAAATTACCACATGACGCATAGAAATCCTCGATCACGAAACTCGCTTTCTTGTCGGATTCCTTAGTCAAAAACCTCAACTTTGAGAAGACCCAAAGTCTCACCGGAATCCCAATGCACAAGATATATTGTTAAGGTAAGACAAGTCCAGCAAGACCGCCCGACATGTCGACGAACCCGATAGGAGTCGCGTTGATACGTCTCCGTCGTATCTACTTTTCCAAGCTCTTTTGCCCTTGTTTTAGACTCTAATTTGCATGATTTGAATGTAACTAACCCGGACTAACGCTGTTTTCAGCAGAATTGCCATGGTGTTGTTTTTGTGCAGAAATAAAAGTTCTTGGAATGTCCTGAAAATTTACGGAGAATTTTTCTGGAATTAATGAAAAATACCTACGCAAAGATCCACCGGAGGGGGTGTGCTAGTGGGCCACAAGCCCAGGGGCCGCGGCCACCACCCCTGGCTGCGCCGTGAGGGCTTGTGGGGCCCACGAGGCTCCACCGCCTCCAAACTCAGCTCTATTTATTCCGTCTCGCCCGGAAAAAAAATTAGAGAGAAGGATTCATCGCGTTTTACGATACGGAGGCGCCGCCACCTCCTGTTCTTCATCTGAAGGGTAGATCTGGAGTCCGTTTTGGGCTCCGGAGAGGGGAAATCGTCGCCATCGTCATCATTAACCTTCCTCCATCGCCAATTCCATGATGCTCTTCGTCGTTCGTGAGTAATCTCATCATAGGTTTGCTGGACGGTGATGAGTTGGATGGGATCTATCATGTAATCGAGTTAGTTTTGACGGGGATTGATCGCTAGTATCCACTATGTTCTGAGATTGATGTTGCTACTACTTTGCGATGCTTAATGCTTGTCACGAGGGCCTGAGTGCCATGATTTCAAATTTGAACCTATTATGTTGTCACCAATATATGTGTGTTTTAGATCCTATCTTGCAAGTTGTAGTCACCTACTATGTGTTATGACCCGGCAACCCCGGAGTGACAATAGCCGGAACCACTCGCGGAGATGACCATAGTATGAGGAGTTCATGTATTCACCAAGTGTTAATGCGTTGGTCCAGTTCTTTATTAAAAGGAGAACCTTAATATCCCGTAGTTTCCATTAAGACCCCGCTGCCACGGGAGGGATGGACAATAGATTTCATGCAAGTTCTTTTCCCTAAGCACGTCTGACTACATACGGAATACATGCCTACATTAGATTGATGAACGGGAGCTAGTTACATATCTCTCCGTGTTATAGCTGTTACATGATGAATCACATCCGGCATACTCATCCATCACCGATCCACTGCCTACAAGTCTTTTACTACTGGTCCTTGCTACGTTACTTTGTCGCTACTACTTTTGCTACTGCTGTTACTCTGCTGCTGCTGGCACTACTGTTGTTCCTTGCTACTGCTGTCACTACTGCTGTTACTTGCTCCTCCGGTCACTACTGCTGTTACTTGCTCCTCCTGTCACTACTGCTGTTACTTGCTACTTTGTTGTTACTTGTTGCAAGACTTTTCTGGAGCTGTTGCCAGGCAAGAATAGTCCGCCGTCAACGTGCCATTTACTGGCGCCATTGATACAACAAGTTAGGAATAGTTGCTATCATACCACTTTGCTACTGATACGTTGCTTGCAGACACTAATCTTTCAAGTGTGGTTGAAATTGACAAACTCAGCTACTAATACTTGAGAATATTCTTTCGCTTCCCCTTGTGTCGAATCAATAAATTTGGGTTGAATACTCTACCCTAGAAAACTGTTGCGATCCCCTACACTTGTGGGTTATCAAGACTATTTTCTAGCGCCGTTGCCGGGGAGGCACAACTATAATCTCTGAGTCACTTAGGATTTTCGTCTGCTGATCACTATGAGGAATCCGATAGATCCAAGAACTAAAGTCTTGCCTTCCAGTACGAGTATAGGTAAGGATCTGCCATCTAGCTCTGCACTTGATTCGCCTTCAGTTATGAGTAAGTTTGCGACATCAACTCCTGCTAGAAATCTTGATATGTCGCGTGTGCTTGATGATGCTACTTCTGCTGCCCATGATGCTATGCTTGATACTATGCCTGATGATGCTATGCTTGATACTATGCCTTATGATGCTATGCTTGATACTGCTTTGCCTTATGATGCTACTACTGCTATGCCTGATGATGCTATGCATGATACTATGCCTGATAATGCTATGCTTGATACTGCTTTGCCACGAGGTGCATTCCTTGATGCACAAATTGCTAGAATTGCTGCTAGATGTGATGATACCTCTGAAACTGCTGATACTATTGAAGTAGAACCTGCTACTATGCGTGAATTGCATGTTATGCCTGAACGCTATGTTATGGAGGGAGAGATAGCTAAGGACTTTCTTGCGTGTAAGGATAGCTATGATGTTGAGAAACTACTGCTCAAGTGGAAAGAAAAATCTCTGAAAGCTAGGATGAAATACGACCCGAAGTTTGCCACTTCGCCTATCTTTGTGACCGATAAGGATTATGAATTCTCTGTCGACCCTGAGTTAATCACTCTAGTCGAATCTGATCCTTTTCACGGTTATGAGTTTGAAACGGTTGTAGCCCATCTTACCAAACTGCACGATATAGCCACCCTATTCACTAGTGAGGAAAAGATCCACCACTACTATATCCTCAAGCTGTTTACTTTCTCGCTAAAGGATGATGCTAAGACCTGGTTCACTTCTCTTGCTCCTGGTTGTGTGCGTAGCCCCCAGGATGTGGTCTACTACTTCTCTGAAATATATATCCCTGCCCATAAGAAGCAAGCTGCCTTGCAGGAAATATACAACTTTGCTCAAGCTGAAGAAGAGAGTCTCCCACAAGCTTGGGGGAGGCTCATCCAGCTACCGAATGCTTTGCCTGATCACCCTCTTGAGAAGAATGAAATACTTGATATCTACTATAATGGACTTACCGATGCTTCCAAAGACCACCTAGATAGTTGTGCCGGTTGTGTTTTTCGGGAACGAACCGTAGAACAAGCTGAGATTCTACTGAATAACATCTTATGCAATGAGAATGCTTGGACTATTCCCGAACCACCTCCTAAGCCAACTCCAAAGAAAAGAGGTATTCTATTCCTCAGTCCTGAAGATATGCAAGAAGCCAAGAAATCTATGCGAGAGAAAGGCATTAAATCTGAAGATGTCAAAAATCTACCACCTATCGAAGAGATCCATGGTCTCGATAACCTGATACAGGTAGCAGAAGTAAATTCTCTGCGTAGGTTTGATGAGAGTGACATTCCTTTTGATAAACCTCCTAGCTTATGCCTGGATGAATTTGATAACTTTGTTGCCAAACAACAGAGTTTCAATGATTATGTTAGCAGACAATGTACGCTTAGTCATTTAAGTGCTTGTGTGGACAGAAACGTCAATGATCTTAAGCTTCTGAGTAAACATGCCTCTATGGTTACCACTCAGGTAGAACAAGTACTTAAAGCTCAAAATGACTTGCTCAATGAGTTGAATGACAATTCTGTCAGAGTCGTTACTAGAGGCGGTAGAATAACTCGGGAACCTTTGTATCCTAAGGGTCATCCGAAGAGGATTGAACAAGATTCTCAAGAGTTAGCACTGATGCACCTAGTCATCCTAGAAAGAAGAAAGATGATAGGAACCTGCACGCTAGCAACCCTGTTGCTGCTACCCCTGAGAGTCCAAACGATGTCTGTGTCTCTGATGCTGAAACACAATCTGGTGATGAACATGAGCCTAATGATAATATCAATAGTGATGTTCATGATGATGCTCAACCTAGCAATGATAAGGATGTGGAGATTGAACCTGTTGATCTTGATAACCCACAACCTAAGAATCAGAGATACGATAAGAATGACTTCGCTGCTAGGAAGCATGGTAAAGAAAGGGAGCCATGGGTTCATAAACCCATGCCCTTTCCTCCCAAACCATCCAAGAAAAAGGATGATGAGGATTTTGAGCGATTTGTTGAAATGATCAGACCTGTCTTTCTGCAAATGCGTTTGACACATATGCTCAAAATGTCTCCGTATGCTAAGTACATGAAGGATATTGTGACTAGTAAGAGGATAGCCGAGGTTGAGATTTCCACCATGCTGGCTAATTATACCTTCAAGGGTGGAACTCCTAAGAAACTAGGTGATCCCGGTGTGCCCACTATACCTTGCTCCATTAATGGCAACTACGTTAGAACTGCGTTATGCGACCTTGGAGCCGGCGTTAGTGTTATGCCTTGATACGTCTCAAACGTATCTATAATTTTTGATGGTTTCACGCTGTTATCTTGTCATCTTTGGATGTTTTATGTGCCTTTTATATCTTTTTTGGGACTAACTTATTAATTCAGTGCCAAGTGCCAGTTCCTGTTTTTTCTGTGTTTTTGGCTCTTTTCAGATCTGATTTTGGAACGGAGTCCAAACGGAATAAAATCCACGAAATAATTTTTTCCCGAACGGAAGAAGATCAGGGGGCCTGTGGGCCAAGCCAGGACAGCTCCTGGGAGCCCACAAGCCCCCACTCCGCCACCAGGGGGGAGGCGGCGGTGGCAGGGCTTGTGGCCTCCCTGGCCGCCCCTGACCTAGACCTTTGGCCTATATATTCCCTAAAATACAGCAAAAAATCAGGGGAGCCTCGAAAATACTTTTCCGTCGCCGCAAGCTTCCGTTTCCGCGAGATCTCATCTGGAGACCATTCCCGACACCGTGCGAGAGGGGACTTTGGAGTTGGAGGGCTTCTTCATCATCATCATCGCTCCTCCAATGACTCGTGAGTAGTTCACTTCAGACCTACGGGTCCATAGTTAGTAGCTAGATGCCTTTTTCTCTCTCTTGGATCTTCCATACAAAGTTCTCCATGATCTTCATGGAGATCTATGCGATGCAATATTCTTTGGTGGTGTGTTTGTCGAGATCCGATGAATTGTGGATTTGTGATCAGATTATCTATGATATATATTTGAGTCTTTGCTGATTTCTTATATGCATGATTTGATATCCTTGTAAGTCTCTCCGAGTCTTGGGTTTTGTTTGGACAACTAGATCTATGATTCTTGCAATGGGAGAAGTGCTTGTTTTTGGGTTCTACCATGTGGTGACCTTTCCCAGTGACAGTAGGGGCAGCAAGGCACACATTAAGTAGTTGCCATCAAGGGTAACAAGATGGGCTCTGTCGTTGATATGAGATTGTCCATCTACATCATGTCATCTTTCTTAAGGCGTTACTCTGTTCTTTTGGACTTAATACACTAGATGCATGCTGGATAGCGGTCGACGTGTGGAGTAATAGTAGTAGATGCAGAAAGTATCGGTCTACTTGTTTTGGACGTGATGCCTATAGATATAATCATTGCCATAGATATCGTCACGACTTTGCGCGATTCTATCAATTGCTCGACAGTAATTTGTTCACCCACCGTCTACTTGCTTTCATGAGAGAAGCCACTAGTAAACACTATGCCCCCGAGTCTATGAACATCCATCGTTTACATCTCCGCTTTTACTTTGCTTTGTTACTTTGTTGCCTTCAGTTCTCACTTGGCAAACAATCTATAAGGGATTGACAACCCCTTCATAGCGCTGGGAGCAGGTTCTTTGTGTTTGTGCAGGATCTTGTGATACTCCTCCGCTGGATTGATACCTTGGTTCTCAAACTGAGGGAAATACTTACCACCGCTGTGCTACATCACCCTTTCCGCTTCGATGGAACACCAACGCAAGGCTCCAAGGCCACGGGGGAAATCCTTTGCATATTTGCCTAGGAAGTCCCTTAAGGCGTAGCCACAACAGAAGGATTCTTGGTGCCGTCGACACGACTATTTCTGGTGCCGTTGCCGGGGAAGCACAACTGACATCATGCCTCTCTCTCTTTATCGTAGACTTGAACTGGATAAGTTGACACCCACTGAAATCTCTCTGCAAATGGCCGGCAAATCAACTGCTTTCCCTATCGTCATTTGCGAGGATGTGACTGTTGTGGTTGCAAACGTCACTATCTTAACAGACTTTGTTATTCTGGATATTCCCGAGGACGATGCCATGGCGGTCATCCTCGGAAGACCCTTTTTAAACACCGCAGGGGCTGTTATAGATTGCAACAAAGGCAATGTCACTTTCCATGTCAACGGTAATGAGCATACGATGCACTTTCCGAAGAAACAATATCGAGTACATTGCATCAATGCTATCGAAAAAACTTCTGTAAGTGCATCTAGTGCCCCTTAGTGATTTTGGTGGTTTGAAGACTTATAGGTTAAGTATCTAATGTGTTTGTGAGTGTACACAGGATCTATAAGTCATTGAGGAGTTTGAGATATTTGAAGAATATCGACCCCTAAAAATATATGTCTTCAGCTGAAGAAATGGATCGCGAGGAATCTATGATGAAATTGGTATTCCTCATGAAGATACTGATATTGAGAAGTTCGGTGGTTCATGAAGAAAATCACTCTGAAGAATTTGAAGCATGAAGATATACACTTTCTGTTTTACCTTCTCCGCATTCGAGTAATAGGAACACCGTACTGTTAAAGGGGGTCAAGGTTACACTATGGAATGAATTTCCTCATGATGCTCAACCCAAGCCTAATCCTACCAAAAGCCTCAAAGTGAGGAATATGAGTGACATGAGGACTCTCACAGTTGAGGGTTCCGACCGTTTCGATAGCCACGCCAAGTCACTGGTCTTATCCACTCCAACGATCATATTACTTAAGGGCATTAGTGTCAAATCATGTCGGGATGCTCCCAGGCTATAAATAGCCACCCCCACAACCACTAGCTGGTTGGCTGCTCCGTTAGAAACTGACACTTGTCATAAGAGCAACCCAATTCCTCAAAGCCTTCGAGAGTAATTAATCATTGAGGAAATACACCATACACCGAAACCACAAACCAAACCTAGTGATTGAGCATCACTGAAGAAGTTGTTCCTGTGTGGGACTGAAGCCTTTTACCTTTGAGGACTGTGCATCCTCCAGACGGTTAGGCGTCATGGTCTAGAGCTTTCCAGCAGTCAATTGTGGATCGCCGGGTGACCAAGTTTGTGAGGGTTTGGAAGTCTGCCTGAAGACTTACCACGAGTGTTGGGCGAGGACTGTGTGTCCTTAGCTCAAGGAGAATACGGTAGGGACTGTGTGTCCCAGGACTGTGTGTCTTTTGGTTTCAATACCAAGCCGTTCCAAACGAGATGTACGACTGTCACAACAGTTGGAACTGGGTCATCGACGACTGTCTTCACTGAGAAACGAGTTCTAATTCCTCAACTCCTTACTTTCCTCGTATTATGTGTTGATGACTTTCACTGCGACTGTTTGAAGAATTTGTTGAAGACTTTCTCTGAATTTCCTCAACCCCAAATTCTTCACGTCAGTTAATCCTCATCTGTATTCTGCGTGCCTGCTCACAGTGCAATCTGTTTTCACATTCTTCACTCTGAAAAACTGTTGTTGTGAAACTTTGCACTTCTGATCCTTTACTGTTTCCGTTGTAAGTTAGTCATCAGTGAGGAATTTCCTCAAAAGGAATTTCCTCAGTGATGAAATTCTAAAAATCTCCTATTCACCCCCTCTAGTCGATATAACGCACTTTCAATTGGTATCAGAGCAAGGTACCCCCTTGTTGTGTGTGATTTTGGTTTAACCACCTGGAGTTTTAGTTATGTCGACTGCAGACATGTTTAAGGTGACTGCAGCATGTCCTACCTATGAAGGAAAGAACTTTCCCTTCTGGAAGAACAAAATGCAAATGCATCTACAAGCTATTGATAATGATCTCTGGTATATTGTGGAAAATGGCGTCCCCATCATCTCTGCCAGTGTCACTGCGGCTGATGTGAAGAAATTCAAGCAACTCGATTCTCAAGCGAAGAACATCATCTGTGGCCATCTGAGCCCAGGCCAGTTTGGAAGAGTAAGTGCCTTGGGCTCTGCAACACTGATCTGGGAGAGACTGTGCAAGGTAAATGAAGGAGTATCAACCCAGCGTGACTCTCGTGTTGATATTCTTCGCAATCTTTTCAATCGCTTCAAGATACATGATAATGAAAGCTGCCAAGACACCTTTGATCGCCTCACTGACATATCAAATGAACTGCAAGCACTAGGAGCTCGAGACATCACTTATCACGAAGTTGTGAAGAAACTGCTGAGATCTTTGGATTCTTCATTTGATACTTTAGTTCTGATGATTCAAGAAAGACCAGACTACAAGATGCTTGATCCAGCTGATATACTTGAAAGGCTAAATACTCATGAATTCTAGCTAGAAGAAAAGAGAGATCTATATGGACCAAGCTATTCCAGACCACGTGCACTGAAGGCTAGGGCAATTTCCTCATCTGAAGAAGAAGACACAGATGACAGCATTTGTGACCCTGAAGAATTTGGACAGGAGCTTGCAATGCTCGTGAGGAAATTCCAGAGATTTACACGACGTGGCCAGTTCGGTAAATCTTCAAGAAGAGACATGAGGAAATCAGAATCTTCATCTGAGGACTACAAGAAACGAACCTGTCACAAGTGCAAGAAATCAGGTCATTACATTGCTGATTGTCCCCGTTGGGGAAGGGAATCAAAGAAGAAGAAATGCAAGGATGACAGTTCTGATGACTCGAAGAAGAAGAAGAAATCTTCAAAATCCTCATCTTCAAAGCCCTCATCACACAAGAAGACTAGTTTCAGAAAGGCTCGGGCACTTATTAACAAGGAAATGGACTCCGAGGCAGAATCAGAGGAATGTGATGAAGAAGAGGGTTCTGATGAAGACTCATAATCCGGACAGGCTAGTCTTGCACTGGCAACCACTTTCGTCAGCAAGTCAATCTTCAATCTTGAGGAAAATGATTGCACCATCCATACTGATGACTATGCTGATGACTTTGCTCCAACCTATTGCTTCATGGCAAAAGGTCCAAAGGTACCAAATAATGCCTCCTCCTCTGATTCAAGTGACTGTGAACCTAATGATTATAAGAAACCCAGTTACAGTGAACTTGCTATCATTGCCACTAAACAACAAACTGCTTTGGAAAAGCTTCAGAAACTGCTAGATAAAAGTGATGATCTGTTGAATGATGAAATGAACCTTACCCAAATCCTTACTGATGATGTGAAAAGTCTTCAGTCTAGATTTGATAATCTTCAGGATCGTTATGATACACTCCTCACTGATCATGAGAAGCTTTCCTATGAATTTCTTCAAAGGAAGCTTGATCTTGAGAAGCTGAGGATGTCTCATGATGATCTTCGTATGGAAAATGATTCATTACTAGCTCAACAGATCAACGCTGGTCAAGTTGAATTTATTCCTCCATGTCTTAAATGCATTGAACGCGAAACTGCTAATTCCTCACCAGAATCATCAAATGCTACTATTGCTACAAATTCTTCAGCTGCACCTGTTGTGTCTATTTCCTCACTTGAGGAAAACACAAATGTTAGTGATGAAAATGCAGGGTTGAAGGAATTGTACGTGAAAGGCATATACAAAAGTCTCAAAGGACATCAAACCCTATGTGATGTACTCAAAAAGCAGATCTTGAACAAGAACCCAAGGAAAGAAGGAATTGCCTTTGAGAGAAAATTAAATGCTGATGGATCTTATTGGAAACCTGAGCAGTATCCCAAAACATCATGGGTTGGTGCTACTGGGCCTCCTTTTGATCCATCTAATCTAACTGGCTTTTCATGTGAATTATCCTATTCCTCAGATGAGTCATTTGACTCCAACTATAAACTGTTCAAAAACCAATCTGGTGAAGTATTTGCTCGATATGTTGGAACTAACTGCAGGAATGGCCCTCCCTTGAGGAAAATCTGGGTTCCCAAAAGCTGTCTTGAAAATCTTCAGGTGAATGTCCTCATGACACCACCACCGAAGAATCTGAACCCCAGATCAAATCCCTCAGGAGGACCAAAGTCTTCAAGAGGATCAAAATCCTCAACTGGTCAAAACTATGCTCGTACCCATGCTAACGCGTCTAACATGCAGGGAAACTACAAGGAATATGAATATGAGCGCTACTCCTCAAATCATTATGTTCATAAATCCTCTAACCAGTTCTCTGCATATTCATATGAGTACTTTAACCCCCCTACTGTTAAGAGAAGTGCATTGGCTTCAATGCCACCTTCCTCATATGGTGCTCGTAGGATGATGAATGCTTTTCCACCCCTTCAGATGTGGGTGGTGAAGAAATCGAACTAATCACTTCTGCAGGTCAGGTCTCCAGATGAAAATCATCATCTGAAGAATTTGCTGGAGACCTGAGGAAAATGCTTGATAGGACGCAAGCTAATGATTGATGAAATAGAAATATTTCACACGTCCTTACATTTCTGTTATGATGAAATTACCGATCTGATGAAATTAGTATCATATTCTTGAAATCTGAAGCATATGAGATGGTAAGCTGTACTAATTCATCTGCAGGATGACAAACCCAAGAATACTGAGTGGGTTCTCGATAGTGGCTGCACACATCACATGACTGGTGATAAAAGCTTACTGATGAATATGCCACTAACTCCATCACCTCTGAAGCAAATCACATATGCTAACAAAGGTAAAAGCAAGGTATTGGGACTTGGCAAAGTGGCTATTTCCAAGGATAGGCATATGGACAAAGTGATGCTTGTTGAATCCCTTGGTTTTAACCTTATGTCAGTCTCGATGCATTGTGATCTTGATATGATTGTTATCTTTGGTAGATATAGATGTGTAGTCATCATGGAATCTGACAGATCCAAAGTATTCGAAGGTGTAAGAAGAGGGGATTTGTACATTGTTGATTTCTCTACAGGTTCTCAACCAGCCACTTGCTTACTAGGAAAAACCTCAGAAGGATGGCTGTGGCACCGAAGACTAGGTCATGCAGGCATGAGAAATTTGCACACGCTCGCGAAGAAGAAGCATGTCATCGGCATCGAATCGGTCAAATTCGTCAAGGATCATCTCTGCGGTGCTTGTGAATCTGGGAAAATGACCAGATCCAAGCATCCCTCAAAAACGATCATGACCACTACACGTCCATTCGAATTGCTTCACATGGATTTATTTGGACCTACTCACTATGCCACACTAACCAATGCAGCATCATTATATGGCTTCGTAATAGTTGATGATTATTCCAGATATACTTGGGTGCATATCATAGTGTATAAAACTGAAGTGCAGGAAATCTTCAAACGATTTTCTTCAAGGGCCTCGACGAACTTTGGCATCAAGATCAAACATATCAGGAGTGATAATGGAACTGAGTTCAAAAACACTGGTCCTGATGATTATCTTGATGAACTTGGTATTACTCATGAATTATCTGCTCCTTATACTCCTCAGCAGAATGGTGTCGTCGAAAGGAAGAACAGGACTCTGGTTGAAATGGCAAGAACTATGCTTGAAGAATATCAGACTCCTCGTCGCTTTTGGCCTGAAGCAATGAACACTGCATGCCATATCATCAACAGGGTATATCTTCACAAATTCCTCAAGAAAACCTCATATGAACTCCTCACTGACAAGAAACCCAGTGTAAGTTATTTCAAAGTCTTCGGTGCAAAATGCTGGATTAGAGATCCTCACCATAGCTCAAAATTTGCACCTAAGGCACATGAAGGTTTTATGCTCGATTATGGAAAGGACTCGCACACTTACAGAGTCTTCATCAACTATCACAACAAACTTGTTGAGACTGTAGATGTGCGGTTCGATGAAACTAATGGCTCGCAAAGAGAGCAATTGCCTTCTGATCCAGATAAGCTGTCTCCTGAGGAAGCAATAAAGCTCAAGCCTACTAAAGACATTGTCCCCACTGAGGAAATTGGTGAAGAAACGATCCCCATCACTGATAAAAATCAAGAAGATGCTCCTGAGGAAATTGCACCAGCACCACTTCCTCAGCCTAGACAAAATCCTCAACCAGCTCATCCAAGGATTGCAAACAAAGTAGAACTTGACAAAATCCTCAACGACATCAATGCGCGAGGTCCTCTCACTCGCTCAAAAGCTTCACACTTAGTTAACTTTTGTGGGCATTTTTTCCATTGTATCCATTGCAGAACCCTCAAAGGTTGCTGAGGCTTTTCTGGAACCGGAGTGGATCCAAGCTATGCAAGACAAACTTCTTCAATTCAAGCTGAATGACGTATGGGAACTCGTCAAACGACCAGATCCTCGCAAGCACAACATCATCGGCACCAAGTGGATTTTCCGAAACAAGCAAGATGAGGATGGTCAAGTGGTGAGGAACAAGGCACGACTTGTAGCCCAAGGCTACACCTAGGTTGAAGGAATAGATTTTGATGAAACGTTTGCACCTGTTGCTAGACTTGAAGCCATTCGAATATTACTTGCTTATGCTAATCATCATAACATCATCTTATATCAAATGGATGTGAAAAGTGCATTCCTCAATGGTAATCTTGAGGAAGAAGTATATGTTGCTCAGCCCCCAGGTTTTGAGGATCCAAAGAATCCAAACAAAGTCTTCAGACTCAAAAAGGCTCTTTATGGTCTCAAGCAAGCCCCTCGGGCATGGTACGATACATTGAAGTAATTCCTCATGAAGAAAGGCTTCAAACCTGGTTCACTCCATCCAACTCTTTTCACAAAATCCTATGATAATGAGCTATTTGTATGTCAAATATATGTCGATGATATCATATTTGGCTGTATTGACAAACAATACAGTGATGAATTTGCCTACATGATGAGTGAAGAATATCATATGTCTATGATGGGGGAGCTGAAATTCTTCTTAGGTCTTCAAATTCGTCAACAAAGCAATGGAATCTTCATATCACAGGAGAAATACCTCAAGGATGTTCTGAGGAAATTCGACATGCATGAATGCAAAGGTGCCAAGACTCGAATGCCTACCAACGGCCACCTCGGCACTGATGAAAATGGTAAAGACTTCGATCAACAGGTATATCGTTCTATGATTGGCTCTTTATTGTATCTATGTGCATCTAGGCTAGATATAATGCTTAGTGTTTGCATGTGTGCACGTTTTCAAGCAAAACCGAAGGAATCACACCATAAGGCTGTGAAACATATTCTTCGATACTTAGCTCACACACCAACACTAGGATTATGGTATCCCAAGGGCTCCAATCTTCATCTGGTAGGGTATTCTGATTCAGACTATGTTGGTGACCGTGTGGATAGCAAGTCAACTTCTGGCACATGCCACTTCCTCGGAAGATCACTAGTTTGTTGGTCCTCAAAGAAGCAGAACTGCGTATCACTCTCCACTGCCGAAGCTGAGTACATTGCTGCTGGTTCTTGCTGTGCTCAATTGCTATGGATGAAGCAAACCCTCAAGGACTATAGCATCAACATGAAGAATGTGCCTCTCTACTGTGACAATGAGAGTGCTATCAAGATTGCATACAACCCAGTACAACACTCGAAGACCAAGCACATCCAGATTCGTCATCATTTTCTTCGGCACCATGTCCTCAAGGGCAATATCCTCATCGACCATGTGAAGACTGATGATCAACTGGCAGATATCTTCACTAAGCCCTTGGATGAGAAAAGGTTTTGCAAGTTGCGGTGTGAGCTAAATATCTTAGAGTCTTCAATTGTTTTGTAAAAACATGCACACATCCTAACACTTATGCAAAGTTGATGACTTAGATGTGCAACACATGATGAATCGATTTTCTTCAACTAACGAAGAATGTCACTCTGAATGTGAAGAAATTAACGAAGAAATTGATTCTCAGGGCCCTACGACAATTGTATGCGGCGTGTGTAATCAACATTCTTATATGGTGGGTCACGCCACCGCCCAAAGTGAAATTCCTCAAGTTGATTTTCTTCAAATGTTCTATTTCCTCAAAATGTGTTTTTCTTCAAAACAGCTGTTCTTCATTGTGATGATTTATCACAAAATCTTCAAAAACACTTGATGACTTTCGTTTGACTAGATAGATTGTGATTTCAAGTCCTCAACATCATTCACTTATTGTTATTTCTTCAAGTTGATATTTCTGCTAAGTGAATGTGATCGGACCCTACTTTCCCTCTATGCTATACTCATCCAGTCTATTCAATTCTTTATATGCGTTCTACTTGAAACTTTGTTCAAAAACCTCACTGCGTCCTTGTCAGCTGATGATTTTGTAACGAAAATCCTCAAATCTTCAAAAATTGTTTCTTTAAGACACAGTAACTGAACCCCACTTCCCACGATCGGATAACCATGATCTCCACTATCTCCACCGCATCGTACGGGAGCTACACGTGTCCTGCGGAGACGTAGAGGAAGGGGCTGTTTGGTCCGAAACTCTCGCGCCAACAGTAACTTTTGGCTATAAATATGTCCTTATCCCCCTCGGCATACTCTTCTTCGCTCCATCGCTCTCCTGCCACAGCATACACCATCGAACCCTAGCGCCATCGCTGGTACTCTCGTCGCCGGTGAGGAAGAGCTTCACTGCCTCGACTTCTCCGTCGCCGGAACCACACCGGAGTCGGACCATCTTCGTCCGCCGCCGCCGTAGACGTCCTCTGTCACCGGGATAGGGTGCATTGGACACTCGACCGAAGAGCTTCTCCACACACACCTTTCTGTGTTCTTCGTGCGCACCTTCCAGGGTAAATAAATCCCATTTTTACAGCAAGTTAGATCTAAAATTTTACATCTTCTATGTGAAATCTGTTTTTCCTCAAGAAACGATAAGCACTTGATTCCTCAAACACTGCCTATCACCACATCATTGATGAACTATGCTAAGCATCTAAGGTTTTCACGAGATTCCTCAATTGTGCGAATTTTTGGATCTGTACAACTATGCTTAGGCAAATTCCTCAACCACTGGTTATATTCCTCAAACTGTCAAACTTTTTCATTTTCTTCAAATCTGAGAACGCATATGACCTCTCCAAATTCCTCGCAACTATACTCTGTTCACAGGTACACACATGTCAGCTGATGAATCTCTCGGTTCTCATCACATTAACTCATTTGCAGCGTTTCTGGAAGAAACTCTTCAAGTCTCATCAGAATCCTCAAGAGTTCAATCTCATCAGCAAAATCCTCAACTGAAGGAAATGGAGGAAGACAGAAAACAGAAGGGAGGAAAGAAACTTGAGGAAAACATAGCTGTGGATATCCCTGAGGATATTTACTTGGACTATTGCACGCCTGATGAAAATGAGACAATGGCCAAGAGAAAGATACGGCTGCAGAAGATAGAACGCCGATGAGCGAAGGAATGGAAGGAATACAGGTTTGTGACTCCCAAATATGCGAAGAAATTCGCTCTGAAGCCCCCTGGCAGAAGGGCCCCACTTGAGGATCATCAAGTAGTACATCGCTCAAGCCTCATAACTATTGATGACTATCCAGATGAGAAGGAAAAGCATCTGGCTAAGCTCAAAAAGCAGGCAGAAGCTGCAGTGAGGAAATTCAATGAATCCTCAGCTGCCGCCTCAGCTGCTGCTACTTCCTCTGCCGCAGAAACCTGTGGCTCAGAAATTCCTCAAATGCAGTCTGTGCCATCAAAGCCAAGGGCTCCAAAGCCTCAAGAGAAGTCTGCTCAGGCTTCAGTCACAAAACCCTCAGCACCAAAACCTTCAACACCAAAACCATCAGCGCCAAAGCCCTCAATACCAATCTCCTCAGCTCCAAAATCCTCAGCTCCACCTCCAAAGCCTCAAGAGAAACCAGTACAAAAGAAAGTCATGAAGCCTATGACCGCCAGCTCCAGCTCCTCACTCCCAGCTGCAACCAGCTCGGAGACAAAGTCTTCAACACATCCTATGAAGACTTTGGTAACTGCTGAACGTGCAACTCTGCCAAGCCCCAGCAAAATCATCACAGTCCCGTCTGCATCAGAGGGAAGTGATGAATTTGATGATGAAACCCTGCAAGCCATCATCAGAAACAAGCAGGAAATAGTAGCTCAAGCATCAGGCAGTGCCATTCCTCTGGCCATGGACCCCAAGGTCCTCCTTGACTACATCAACATCTGGTATGAGGACCCAAACACTCCGCTTGATGATTTGAAACTTCCCCCTGGCATTAGCCACATGGTGGCCACTTTCATCAATGAAGCCAAGTGGAAAGAACAGCAGGCCAAGCAGGCCAAAGTTGCAAAGCTTAAAAAGGAGAAATTCCTCAAGCAGAATCTCCTCAACTTGACTCCTGATGCACTAGTATCAACACAGGCAGAGCTGAAGAAATTGACTGACAAGTACTCCAAGCTGTCAGATCGTAAGAGTCTCAAGAGAAATTTCATCAAGCTGGCCACTAAAGCTGTTGATGACTACAACAAGAAGGCCGCACCCCCAGCACCAACTCCTCAGCCCTTGATTGAGGAGCCAACAGATGAATCTCCTCATGATGAGGAAACTCCTCAAGCTGAGGAAGTACACCAAGAGTGCCGTGTTGATGAACCGGCTATTGAAGAAATCATCATGGAAACTCCAGCTGATGAATTTGCTGCCGCTAATGAGACTACCCCTGACCCAGCTGCTTCATCAAAGCAGGCTGATGACTCTGTTCCAGCTGCTTCATCAAAGCAGGCTGAAGAATCTGTAGAGAGAACCCCTTCACCAAAAGCTTCAAAGGTGAAGAAGATGACTCCGTCTGCATCAGACGTGAAGAAAACCAGGGCTGCTGAAAAGGAAGCCAAAAAGAGAAAGGCCTCCTCAGCAGAAGAAGAAACAGAGGCAAAGCGCCTCAAAGCACTTGAAGAAACTGCTCCTCTGGACCCTGTGTCCCTGAATGTCGCTCCTTCCTATGAAATGGTCATCATTGATGATCCGGCGAAAAAGGCAGATGAAGAAATGAAAGATGCCGCCTCTAAGGAACACACTGACGAGGAAATTCAGATAGACGACAGTCCTCAGCCTTTCATTCCTCAGAAAGACAATGTTCAAGCATCAGCTGCACCAGCTAATAAAACTGCCTGTGCCACAAAGCCAGCTGAGGAAGAACAAACTGAAAATCCTCAAGTTGATGAAATTCAACACTTTGAGCAGAATCCTCAAGATGAGGAACAGGCTGATCCAACTCCTCCAACTGAGCAAGAAGAAGAAATTCCTCAGCCTGAAGCACACCCAGAGCAAGCTCCTCAGCCTGACGCCCAGCAAGCACCATCTTCTCAGACTGAAGTACCAGTTGCTGAAATTCTTCACCCTGAGGAAAATGCTGAGGAGAATGCACCTGACCAAGACAATGCATTTGTCGTGCTCAACCCAGAGACTGCCATTGTTTTCTCCCCTCCTATTCCTCAGCAAAATCTTCAACCAGTTCAGCGTCAGCCATTCTCCAAGCGTCCAAAGTTTCAAAAGGAAAATTTCTTTGAAGAACGCATGTACTTCATTGGAGAGAACCCCTATGACAAGCCTCAAATGAGGCATCTGAAGTTTTGGACTAGGATTCAGATGAATTACTATGCCTCTGTGCTATGTGGACGAAACAAGATATTCCAGCACAGGCATATTCCTCATGTTGAACTTGAAGCAATACCGTGCCTGGAGCCAGTCCTCAGTGTACTCCATGATGCAGGTTTACTCCCAATGTGCTCCGACATATTTGAATGGAACAGCAAGCTAATTCTTCAGTTCTATGCCACTCTTCACATATCTGGCAACCCTGAAGACATTAACACATGGGTGTTTGACTGGATGTCACAAAACACTCACTACAAGGCTCCTGCTACTGAACTCCTCAGAGAACTGTCCATACCAATTCCCTCAGATGAGGCTGTGAAGCTTTATGGTGAGCGTGAGCTGCCAAATGGCATGATGGAAGTCCTCATGAAACCTTTGGCTGAAGGAAAATCTCTGAAAACAACCTTCCTCGTCCACGAGCTCAAGTACACACCCAGGTCTGTCTACAGAATCCTCTGTAGTGTGCTCGCGCCAATCAAAGGCCATGATGATGAAGAAGATGTTGTAGGCCTCATGAAGAATATCCTATTCAACATCATTCATGGTATTCCTATCAACATCCATAATTTCTTCTTGAGGACTTTGGACGACAATGCTATGTGTCCTTTTGATCACAAGATATATGCTCCATGGATCATGAGATTCATCAGGACAAGGACAGGCATCGACTTCCACGCTGATTTCTAAAACCATATGGGTTATATGCCTCCTATCCGGGTCAACAAGAAGACTTTCGAGTCCATTGAAGGAAAAGGCAAATCTGTGATTGACGAAGGCAGTAGGCCCCTTGATGGCCAGTTCAGAGAGCCATAAGCTTATTCTTCATGGGATGATACTGAGACTCGTCCGGCAAGCCCCGTTCCTCCTCGCGTGATGAATACCAGAGAGCTCCTCCTCAGTCTTCACCAGAAGGTGGATCACAACCACAAATGGGTCAAACGCCAATTTGGTGCCATTGTGAAAACCCTCACTGAAACACAGAAATGTGTGAAGCTCAACCATTACTATCTGCATGAGGTTTTCGATCGCACCTGGGCTACACTTGCACATCTGAAGACTCAGACTGAGCTCGAAGAAATGGACTTTGAGCGAGACTTTGAATGGTCGTGGCCTCCCAAGAAGAAGTTCAGGCCTATTCCAATGCCAGACCTTGAAGACAGCTCCTTTTCTTCATTCCGCACTGCTGAAACTGATGAAGAACAACTCGACACTGCTACCGGTCCAAGGAAGAAGACTACTCCCAAGAAGCATCACGGCTCTTCCTCAACCGCCAAGAAGTGAAGTCTTCACGGGCGTTAGTCCTCAGTTTGTCCCTTTTTGTCACTTGATGACAAAGGGGGAGAAACTTGAGAGTTAGTCTTCAAGCGGGATATTTTTGGGGCTTATGAACTATAATTAAGTTACAAACTCTTGGCTCTTCTGAAGTTTTTATGTAATGAGTTGTAACTTAAGCCCGATGGTACTCTGACGCTTTTGAACGTTTTTCTTCGCATGCTTATTCCTCAAGTTTTAATGCACGCATGCTGGAATTCGTCAGATACCATTTCTCATCATGCATCCTCATATTCTTCATGTGATATGTTACATGTATGCATGATTTACAAGACTCACGGGGAGATCTCCATGATATAAATCATCAATGTGCATTTGCTGTAAAAGCAAAATCCTCAAGATATGCACATCTTCAGGGGGAGTCTCTCTGAATCTTGATTTCAAATTCCTCAAATGAGTATTTACACTTCATATTTTTGATCCCTGTTGAAGACTTAACCTAATTGTCATCAACCACCAAAAAGGGGGAGATTGTAAGTGCATCTAGTGCCCCTTAGTGATTTTGGTGGTTTGAAGACTTATAGGTTAAGTATCTAATGTGTTTGTGAGTGTACACAGGATCTATAAGTCATTGAGGAGTTTGAGATATTTGAAGAATATCGACCCCTAAAAATATATGTCTTCAGCTGAAGAAATGAATCGCGAGGAATCTGCTTCGATGGAATACTTACCACCGCTGTGCTACATCACCCTTTCCGCTTCGATGGAACACCAACGCAAGGCTCCAAGGCCACGGGGGAAATCCTTTGCATATTTGCCTAGGAAGTCCCTTAAGGCGTAGCCACAGCAGAAGGATTCTTGGTGCCGTCGACACGACTATTTCTGGTGCCGTTGCCGGGGAAGCACAACTGACATCATGCCTCTCTCTCTTTATCGTAGACTTGAACTGGATAAGTTGACACCCACTGAAATCTCTCTGCAAATGGCCGGCAAATCAACTGCTTTCCCTATTGGCATTTGCGAGGATGTGACTGTTGTGGTTGCAAACGTCACTATCTTAACAGACTTTGTTATTCTGGATATTCCCGAGGACGATGCCATGGCGGTCATCCTCGGAAGACCCTTTTTAAACACCGCAGGGGCTGTTATAGATTGCAACAAAGGCAATGTCACTTTCCATGTCAACGGTAATGAGCATACGATGCACTTTCCGAAGAAACAATATCGAGTACATTGCATCAATGCTATCGAAAAAACTTCTGTAAGTGCATCTAGTGCCCCTTAGTGATTTTGGTGGTTTGAAGACTTATAGGTTAAGTATCTAATGTGTTTGTGAGTGTACACAGGATCTATAAGTCATTGAGGAGTTTGAGATATTTGAAGAATATCGACCCCTAAAAATATATGTCTTCAGCTGAAGAAATGAATCGCGAGGAATCTACGATGAAATTGGTATTCCTCATGAAGATACTGATATTGAGAAGTCCGGTGGTTCATGAAGAAAATCACTCTGAAGAATTTGAAGCATGAAGATATACACTTTCTGTTTTACTTTCTCCGCATTCGAGTAATAGGAACACCGTACTGTTAAAGGGGGTCAAGGTTACACTATGGAATGAATTTCCTCATGATGCTCAACCCAAGCCTAATCCTACCAAAAGCCTCAAAGTGAGGAATATGAGTGACATGAGGACTCTCACAGTTGAGGGTTCCGACCGTTTCGATAGCCACGCCAAGTCACTGGTCTTATCCACTCCAACGGTCATATTACTTAAGGGCATTAGTGTCAAATCATGTCGGGATGCTCCCAGACTATAAATAGCCACCCCCACAACCACTAGCTGGTTGGTTGCTTCGTTAAAAACTGGCACTTGTCATAAGAGCAACCCAATTCCTCAGAGCCTTCGAGAGTAATTCATCAGTGAGGAAATACACCATACACCGAAACCACAAACCAAACCTAGTGATTGAGCATCACTGAAGAAGTTGTTCCTGTGTGGGACTGAAGCCTTTTACCTTTGAGGACTGTGCATCCTCCAGACGGTTAGGCGTCATGGTCTAGAGCTTTCCAGCAGTCAATTGTGGATCGCCGGGTGACCAAGTTTGTGAGGGTTTGGAAGTCTGCCCTGAAGACTTACCACGAGTGTTGGGCGAGGACTGTGTGTCCTTAGCTCAAGGAGAATACAGTAGGGACTGTGTGTCCCTGGACTGTGTGTCTTTTGGTTTCAATACCAAGCCGCTCCAAACGAGATGTACGACTGTCACAACAGTTGGAACTGGGTCATCAACGACTGTCTTCACTCAGAAACGGGTTCTAATTCCTCAACTCCTTACTTTCCTCGTATTATGTGTTGATGAATTTCACTGCGACTGTTTGAAGAATTTGTTGAAGACTTTCTCTGAATTTCCTCAACCCCAAATTCTTCACGTCAGTTAATCCTCATCTGTATTCTGCATGCCTGCTCACATTGCAATCTGTTTTCACATTCTTCACTCTGAAAAACTGCTGTTGTGAAACTTTGCACTTCTGACCCTTTACTGTTTCCGCTGTAAGTTAGTCATCAGTGAGGAATTTCCTCAAAAGGAATTTCCTCAGTGATGAAATTCTAAAAAATCTCCTATTCACCCCCCTCTAGTCGATATAATGCACTTTCAACTTCATCGATTCTTATTGGGAGCTTTGAATGCCCAATTCCTCGTGTCAAGATGAAGTATGATTTGCTTGTTGGGGAGATACACATGCCCATTGAGGTGACCTAGTGACTATTCGAAAATTCTCCGTTCTCTTTTGCGATTCGAAAAGGTTTGTCGAGGAGACTTGATCAACCCCATTGATGGATTTTCTTTCGATGACCATGAGATGGATGAATCGAGGAGTCACAAACCTCTGTTCCAAGTTTTCACTTTAGGTTGCTTAGAAGAAAAATGATAGATTTAGTTTAGTTTTCCCTGTTTTCTGTTTTAGCGTCCGGTAGAAAAGTACCCCGAAAATAAAAGTTCTCCGAACGTCCTGAAAATTAAGTATGATTTTTTCTAGATTTTTTGAAAAATTATGAGACAAAGAGCTTGTCTGGGGGCTGCACCAGTGGGCTACAAGCCCTTGGGGCGTGGGCACCCCCCTAGCCACGCCACCCAGGCTTGTGGGGGCCCATAGGCACCCCCTCCACTCATTCTTGCTCTCATCTGGTTCTCCTACCTCCAGAAAAAAATTGTTTCGCAGCTCAAACCCATGTTCTTGCTCCTCTTGCTGGGATTTTCGATCTCTTTGCTCAAATCACCATTCTCCGAACTGTTTTGGGGAAATTACTCCTTGGTAAGTGACTCCTCCATTGGTCCAATTAGTTTTTGATCTAGTGCCTTATACTCCGCGTATTTTTGCTGCCTTGGTGACCATGTTCTTGAGCTTTGCATGCTAATTTTAGCTGGTCCCAAGTAGCTTTGATGCGTAATATGGCCTCTAGGAACTTGTGGGAGTAGTTGCTACTAGTTTAGTTGAGCCTTGTTCACTTTTCCTTTGGGTCACTGAAAAATTTCCGAAAAGGAAGATGTTCAGGAGAAACTATCATGGTGGTTCCTCAAGCAAGAGAGGTCCCCGTCTTGCGATTCGGGAGCCTGATCCTTACCAACCAAGGGACACGCAGGTACAACCATGTGAATGGACTTCTGATGAATTTATGATTGAGGCAGGTTTCAAAGATGAGTTTGATGCACTTGTTCACAACGTCGGACTCGAAGAATTCATATCCGATAAATGTGAACAGTATGTTGCTCTCACTGCCTCTTTTGTTCGTAGATTCAAATTTTCAGCTGGCCGTGAGACATCGATACTGTTTGATCTCTATGATAAATCGTATACCATGTATTTAGAGGATTTCAATAGAATTTGCAAAATACCTATTTGGGGTAGCCTCAATGATCCTCCTAAATCTTCGGTTAGAGATTTTTGCTCTGGTATTACTGTTGGAGAAACTAGAGACATTACGCAAGCTACCATGGGGAGTATTCATTTTCCTGCCTTGCATTACTTTGCCCTCTTCATAGGCAGATGCATTAATGGCAAGATTGAGCATTGTCACCTCTGTGCACCCGACCTTAGTATCCTTAAGAGCGCAGTGACGGGTGACAAGAGTTTCAAGATGGGAGCTATAATAGCAAGGAGGCTGAATAATAATGCTAATGAAGGGGATTTCTTTGGTGGGATCTATGCCACTCGCATAGCAAATTTTCTTGGAGTACCCATCCGCGAAGGAGATCCCCCGCTCCATACAGCTTTCCTTGACCGCATCGCTTTGACATGTTACCAGTTTCTTGAGAGGGATGACGAATCCCTCCTATACCGTTTGATATTTAACCGGGAACGTGTTTTCCATATTACCCTTCCTGCTCCTGCCTTCTTTGACTTTCAGGTAAAACATAGATATTACATAACCAGAGGAGAGGCACACGAGTATGAGAGGGAGGCAAAGGCTGCTCGTCTCCATGAGGCAGCTATTCATGCAGTGGCTGCAGCGCTCCCGTATAACCCCCATTATGATTTTGGGTTTCGCCAGGACCATCCTTGGGAGTAGACCAACTTAGTCTAAAAGCCTAAGCTTGGGGGAGTACGTGTTCTCACCGACTTTACATTCTTGCTTATGCTTTCACTTTGTTAGCCGGTGTTCACACTTTGCCACTGTATCATCCATGCTAGTTTATTTTATTTTTCTCGTTTTCGTTTTGTGTGTCTGTCTAGTTTGAGAAAACCCAAAAATATTTTCTTTTTCTTCGTTTGCTTGTTGGGAGCTTTCCCGTGTAAATAATTTTCTTTTTCTTTGGGTCAAGGTAGAAGATATTGGTTACAATGTTTAGTGGCTCTTGCATGCATACCTATGTAGCTGTCATAGAGCCATATTGCTTTGTCTTCTCCTTTGTGTTTGCGTGTAGATTCCAGCTTTAGTCGAATGCACGAGCACTCCTATTATTGTTCACATCATCCGGTTGTGCAAGTGAAAGGCAATATGATGATATATGATGAAGTGATTGAGCCTGGAAAAGCTGGTATGAACTCGATCTATTTTGCTTTTGTAAATATGACTAGCTCATCATGCCTGATTCAGCTTTGTTGTGAGAGAAACAAGTTTGCAATGACAACTTAGAGATCATAGTTGCTTATGCCATGCTTACTTAGCTAAGAGCTTATAATGGTTTGTCTTGGATGCCCACATGAATTTTGAGATGACTACGATGTAGTATGATAGGATGGTATCCTCCTTTGAATGATTCAAGTGGCTTGACTTGGCGCATGTTCACGCATGTAGTTGAAACAAAATCAACATAGCCTTTATGATATTCATGTTCATGGTGATTTATGTCCTACTCATGCTTGCACTCAATGGTAGTTAATCTCAATGCATTTTGATGACTGTTGTCGCTCTCTAGTTGGTCACTTCCCAATTTTTTGCTAGCCTCCACTTGTACTAAGCGGGAATACTGCTTGTGCATCCACTTCCATAAACCCAAAGTTGTGCCATATGAGTCCACCATACCTACCTATGTGCGGTATCTACGTGCCGTTCCAAGTAAATTTGCATGTGCCACTCTCTAAATCTTCAAGAAATAATCTGTTTTGCATGCCCGAACCACTCATGTGGTGACAGGGGGCTATCAGTATCTTCCGTGCTAGGCGTGTTATCCTTGATATGTGTTTATTCACTATCATTCACAAGAAAGGGGCCGATAATTGGAGTTCCCAGTTCCATGCTCAAATCGAAAAGATAATTGCAAACAAAACTCCCCCAGGATTGATGTTGGTATGGACGGTACCCGAGGATTCGGCTAGCCGTGGAGTGTGATTGATTGGTGTTGGGGGAGTCAAAACTTTACTTTTCTGTTTGGGAACCGCCTATAGCATGTGTAGCGTGGAAGATGTTGAGAACTCTTAGTCATTGCATTGACAATGAAAGCATGCCACCCAAAATTATTATCTCTCTTTTCAAAGCTTGAGCTCTCGCACCTCTGCAAATCAATGCTTCCCTCTGCGAAGGGCCTGTCTATTTATGTTCCTCTTGAGTCATCCTCCTCTTACAAAAGCACCAATTAGAGAGCACCTCTGTCATTTTTATGCTTTGCTTTTAACTGTGTTGAGTATGACTGTGACTGGATCTTCATTGCCTTGAATTACAATGTTTAGTCAGCCCTTGGTCTTTGAAGGTGCTCTGCATTTATGTTTTGAGGTCCCAGAAAGAGCTAGCGAGATACCATCTATTCGTACTGCTTCATGTTGTTTTGATTGAAGTGTTGACATTTGAGGCTTATTATTATTTGCTCGCTAGTTGATTATGCCATTGATATGAGTTTACCGTGAGACCTAGATGTCATTTGCTTATGTGGTTTGCTTGTGATCTTGCTGAAACTCTGGTTATGAGTTAGACATAGTTGCAACAACAAGATCAAACAGAGTTCGTCAAAGTTTTTCTTTTGTCTCTTTCAGTTTGTCAACTGAATTGCTTGAGGACAAGCAATGCTTTAAGCTTGGGGGAGTTGATACGTCTCCGTCATATCTACTTTTCCGAACTCTTTTGCCCTTGTTTTGGACTCTAATTTGCATGATTTGAATGGAACTAACTCAAACTAACGCTGTTTTCAGCAGAATTGCCATGGTGTTGTTTTTGTGCAGAAATAAAAGTTCTCGGAATGTCTTGAAAATTTACGGAGATTTTTTCTGGAATTAATGAATAATACCTGCGCAAAGATCCACCGGAGGGGTGTGCTAGTGGGCCACAAGCCCAAGGGCCGCGTCCACCCCCCTGGCTGCGCCGTGAGGGCTTGTGGGGCCCATGAGGCTCCACCGCCTCCAAACTCAGCTCTATTTATTCCGTCTCGCCCGGAAAAAAATCGGAGAGAAGGATTCATCGCGTTTTATGATACGGAGGCGCCGCCACCTCCCGTTCTTCATCTGGAGGGCAGATCTGGAGTCCGTTTTGGGCTCCGGAGAGGGGAAATCATCGCCATCGTCATCCTCAACCTTCCTCCATCACCAATTCCATGATGCTCTTCATCGTTCGTGAGTAATCTCATCGTAGGTTTGCTGTACGATGATGAGTTGGATGAGATCTATCATGTAATCGAGTTAGTTTTGACGGGGATTGATCCCTAGTATCCACTATGTTCTGAGATTGATGTTGCTACTACTTTGCCATGCTTAATGCTTGTCACTAGGGCCCGAGTGCCTTGATTTCAGATCTGAACCTATTATGTTGTCGCCAATATATGTGTGTTTTAGATCCTATCTTGCAAGTTGTAGTCACCTACTATGTGTTATGACCCGGCAACCCCGCGGTGACAATAGCCGGAACCACTCCCGGAGATGATCATAGTATGAGGAGTTCATGTATTCACCAAGTGTTAATGCGTTGGTCCGGTTCTTTATTAAAAGGAGAACCTTAATATCCCGTAGTTTGCATTAGGACCCCGCTGCCACGGGAGGGATGGACAATAGATGTCATGCAAGTTCTTTTCCCTAAGCACGTATGACTACATACGGAATACATGCCTACGTTAGATTGACGAACGGGAGATAGGTACATATCTCTCCGTGTTATAGCTGTTACATGATGAATCACATCCGGCATTCTCATCCATAACCGATCCACTGCCTACGAGTCTTTAACTACTGGTCCTTGCTACGTTACTTTGTCGCTACTACTGTTGCTACTGCTGTTACTCTGCTGCTGCTGGCACTACTGTTGTTCCTTGCTACTGCTGTTACTTGCTGCTGCTATCACTACTGCTGTTACTTGCTACTTTGCTGTTACTTGTTGCAAGACTTTTCTGGAGCCGTTGCCAGGGAAGAATAGTCCCCCGTCAACGTGCTATTTACTGGCGCCATTGATACAACAAGTTAGGAATAGTCTGCTGTCAACAAATCCTTTTCTGACACCGTTGCTATCATACCACTTTGCTACTGATACTTTTCTTGCAGACACTAATCTTTCAGGTGTGGTTGAAATTGACAAACTCAGCTGCTAATACTTGACAATATTCTTTCGCTTCCCCTTGTGTCGAATCAATAAATTTGGGTTGAATACTTTACCCTCGAAAACTGTTGCGACCCCCTACACTTGTGGGTTATCACGCGTATCTCGTTCTGAGGACACGATGGATGATTCACACTACGAGTTAAACCAAACCTCGAGTTGCCCTGCGGTGGCCCCATAGTTTGCCCATTTTGGACCAACACTCACGAGGAGCACTTGCCCGGGGGGTTGATTAAGTTCCTCGGGGTAGCTATTCCCTATGCTTTATTATTAAGTTGTTAGCAAATTTAACACCAAAGTTGGGTCTTGCGAGACAAGACTTAGACTAAACGGTTTACCAAGGGGGTCCCCATAACAACCCCAAACGTGTTAGGAGTGCTTAGTTATGGAATAAAACACCGGTAGCCGAAACTAAGGCGACAAAAGCATAACAAATCACCCGACAAAAGGCCAGGCCTTCTGCCTTGTACCAAGTATATATGTGCATTAATTAAATAGCATTTAAATAAGATGATAATCAAATGCCCATGTTATCACATGGACGAGCTTGCACCTGCAACTAGCAATGCTATCAGAGGGTTGAGCAGCACTAACTTAGCCAAACAATATTTTGCTAGGAGGTGAAGGTTAAGGGTTTCATGGCAATGTTTGGAGGCTTATTTATCTGGTGGTAGGCAGTGGGGAATACCGATTGAAAATGATTCAACTAGGCATAACAAAGCTAGAAACTGTGTCAAGGTCACAATCATCTTGCCTGTGAGATCTTCAAACTGGAACTGCTCTTGATCTTCCTGAACGTACTCAACATAATCCTCGAACTCGTTCTCAGCTCCCGATGCTACCCAGAATAAATGAACAACCAATAAACACCAACAAATGACAATGCTACAAGCAATATGATGCATGTGTGGCATGAAAGGAAGCATGCCATTTTTACCCTAGTCATCTTTCATGCATTACTTGAGTTATTACTATTTTGAACAGAACCCCAAGTTATCGTATTTAAACATGGATGAACATGGCAGGAATGGATGCAACACATGAAGACGGTGAAAAATCATATAAAGAACGTCGCGAACCGAGTTACGTAGCTCTCGGAAACTACAAAACAAGTTATGAGGGCTACAGAGATATAACATCAAAATACCAGTAGCTATGTGCATCCACTTGGCATTCCAAGGTTGCCACTGCAGCAAGCATCAAATTCGAGGTGAAATAGAGCTAAAGAACACAAAAATCCATCAAACATAGCTCACACACAGCCCATAACATTATAGCACACAATCTGTCCACATCCAACACATTACCACTTTACTCACAGGAATTAAGTAGCTACAGCCCACCTTAAGGCATGAAATTTGACACAAGTGTTTAGGAACACAAATGCTATCAATCACTAGTTCATTTCTTGGGCTAAATCCCCACACAAAACTTAATAGGAACAGATCAACAAGGCAGAAAATAATAGGAGCAACTTAGACTTCTGCCATTTTCATGAAAGTGGCAACTTTGACAAGGAAATAAACTACGATGCAATGTCCTATGAACAAACCGGAGGCATCAACATGTAGAGGGGTTCAACCACTACATTTCATGCCATTGGTGCAACCACCAAAGATCAACACACTCATGGAAACCATGCTCACAACAGGGGAAGAACTAATGGTTCCAACACTTAGAATTATTTCTAGCTACCCAACAACAATATTTTCACCCCTTGAAAACAGCAAAGGATCCTCTAAGTCACAAGAGTATCATGCTAGACAAAAATACCAAGCCCTAGTAAACATAAAATGCTAGAACTTTCATGTTGGAACAATCTTTATAGCATGCATAGAATTAATCCTACAAAAATGGCAAAATGCCACCTCATCATAGAATGAAATTTTGCCAACTTGCTCAAAAGTAAAATATGATGCCACCATTGGATTCCTTGGGTTTTCTACCCCAAATCCATATATCACACTCATATGCTGCATGTATAAAACTACACAAAACATAAAAGGAAATACACTACAAATCATAACTCACTTATATGTCACATCATTGCCAGATTTGGCATATTCCATTTATGGACTTATTTCAAAAATGTAATTAATACACAAATAAACAAAACAACACAAAATATAATATACATGGGGGGGGGGGGTTCACTCGTCATACACACCAGGGCCCCAGTGCATGACAGGTGGGCCCTGTGGCCCACTTGTGAGCCTCTAATCTACAGTACAGAGGAATTAAACAAAGAAGACTAAACACAGCCCAGAACATTATAGCACACAATCTGTCCACATCCAACATATTACCACTTTACTCATAGGAATTAAGTAGCTACAACCCACCTTAAGGCATGAAATTTGACACAAGTGTATAGGAACACAAATGCTATCAATCACTAGTTCATTTCTTGGGCTAAATCCCCACACAAAACTTAATAGGAACAGATCAACAAGGCAGAAAATAATAGGAGAAACTTAGACTTCTGCCATTTTCGACAAAGGGGCAACTTTGACACGGAAATAAACTACGATGCAAAGTCCTATGAACAAACTGGAGGCCTCAAGATGTATGGGGGTTCAACCACTACATTTCATGCCATTGGTGCAACCACCAAAGATCAACACACTCATGGAAACCATGCTCACAACAGGGGAAGAAATAATGGTTCCAACATTTAGAATTACTTCTAGCAACACAACAACAATATTTTCACCCCTTAAAAACAACAAAGGATCCACTAATTCACAAGAGTATCATGCTAGACAAAATACCAGGCTCTAGCAAACATAAAAAGCTAGAACTTTCATGTTGGAACAATCTTTATAACATGCATAGCATTAATCCTACAAAAATAATAAAATGCCACCTCATCACAGAATGACATTTTGCTAACTTGCTCAAAAGTAAAATCTGATGCTACCATTGGATTCCTTGGGTTTTTCTACCCCAAAATAATATATCACACGCATATGCTGCATCTATAAAACTACACAAAGTAGAGAAGGAAAATACACCACAAATCATAACTCACTTATATGTCACATGCAGCCAGCTTTGACATATGCCAGATTTGGCATATTCCATTTATGGAATTAATACACAAATAAACAAAACAACACATAATATAATATACATGGGAGGTCCACTGGTCATAGACACGAGGGCCCCTAGTGCATGACACGTGCCCCCTGGGGCCCACTTGTGAGCCTCTAATCTACAATACACATGAATTAAATAGAGAAGACTAAAAAGGGGTAAGAGGGGGTTGAACCCACAACCTCCTGGTTTCACCTCTGGCTAGCTACCACTGAGCTACACTCGGGTACTTCCTAGAACTGGGGTGCACAATAACATAAACAGAGGCAGCTAGCTAGTGCACTCGAAAGAAACCAACACAAAAGGGCTTGCACGCGGGGTGGGGGGGTGTCAAACCAGCAATCTCTCGAACTCGCCACGTATGCGCTACCACTCGGCTATGGTCGCTCTTGTGTTCAAGTGTGGGTTTGACTCCTCTTGAACAGGCCGCATAACACAACCGGGCAGACCGAGGGAAAACCCCATCAGCACTGCATTTGTTTGCCAACTCTGCAGATCGATCTACTGCCTCGGCGCACGGGACAATGGCGTGCGCTCGCGCTAGCACTGCTAGGTTGGATCTAGTGGCCATGCAGGCATGTAGCAGACATGTCTCTGTGGCGTGGTGAAACAACGATCGGGCTCCAAGGCCAAAGCTTTGCGAGACCACGGCTAAACTTGCCTGTCTCGATCGAGCTCTACAGCACGGCGGATACGTGCGAGAGCATGCATGAGGGGCACAAGGGGAGGAGCAACTCTCACCACGGGGTTGTTGCGGCAGTGTGAAAACCCGTAGTGGCCGAAGACGCGGTCGGGGTGGTGCTCGCTGGTGGTGGCTAGGTGCGGCACGACTCCCGGTGCGCGAGGAGTATGTTGAAGAGGCAGGCGACATGGTCGCGCTTTCCTGCACCTAGCTCCGAGAATGGATCAACGACGACGACGTGGATCCCCACGGCATCCTTGAAGGAGCGGAGGACCCTATCGGAGATGGAGACAACGACGATGACGGGTGGCTGCACCCTGATCTCTCTCTGAACTCTCACTCCACCCTTCTTCTCTTACCTTACAAACAATAAGGGGGTGAGGGAGAAGGGTGGCGGCGACACGATGGAAGGGGGGGTGTCACGCCCAAGATGCGACCCTATCCTCAATTTGGCATGAAGGCCTCGTCAGGGATATAAGCGCATCTCGTCGTGTCGCAAGAATGGATATCGTTACAAGTACATGTACTGAAAAGAAGAGATATATATATAGGATTGGCTTACACTCGCCACAAGCTACATCAGAGTCACAACACTACAATACATAATCATCATGAAGAAGAGCAGGGTCCAACTACGGACTAAAACAAACGAGAAAAGAAGAACGACGCCCATCCTTGCTATCCCAGGCTGCCGGCCTCGAACCCATCCTAGATCGAAGAAGAAGAAGAAGAAGAAGAAGCAACTCCAAATGAACAATCAACGCGCTCGCGCCAAGTAACCTTTACCTATACCTGCAACTAGTGTTGTAGTAATCTGTGAGCCATAGGGGACTCAGCAATCTCATTTCCAAAGGTATCAAGACTAGCAAAGCTTACTGGGTGAGGTATGGTTAAGTGGTGAGGTTGCAGCACGACTAAGCATATATTTGGTGGCTAACTTACGAGTACAAGAAATAAGAGGGGGAAGATCTACGCATAGCGGACGTGAACTACGGTTGATCAAATGAGTGATCCTGAACACCTACCTACGTCAGACATAACCCCACTGTGTCCTCGATCGGAGAAGGAACTCCGAAAGAGACAGTCACGGTTACGTACACAGTTGGCAAGTTTTAATTAAGTTAACTTCAAGTTATCTAGAACCAATGTTAAACAAAGTTTCCGCGTTGCCACATAACCGCGGGCATGGCTTTCCAAAAGATTTAACCCTGCACGGGTGCTCCAACTAGTCCATCACAAATTACCACAAGCCGCATAGAAATCCTCGATCACGAAGCTCGCGATCTCGTCGGATTCCTTAGTGGAAAACCTCAACTCTGAGATTACCCAAAGCATTACCGGAATCCCGATGCACAAGATATCTCGTCAAAGGTAAAACTAATCCAGCAAGTCCGCCCGGCGTGGGGACGATCCCGATAGGAGCCGCTTATCTCGTTCTCACGACACGACGCATAAGCTACGCGTACGGAGGCCTGATAGAAATCACCCAAGTTTCCCTGGGTTGGCCCCGTAGAGTGCTTTGTTTTGGACCAACACCATCAGCACTGGCCCCCCCTGTATTATGTAGAATTACTCCTCGGGTAGCGCTAACTCCCTATGCATTTCAGTTAACAGAATTATTATGTTGGGCAAATGTAGTACCAATGTTGGGCCTTGCCAGACCAACTTTAATCTAAAACGAATTATCAAGGGGGTCCCCATAACAACCCCGATCGTGTTAGGAGCGCTCAATTATGGAATATAACACCGGTAGCCAAAACTATGGGGGCAAAGGTGGAACAAAACACCAGGCTAGAAAGGCCGAGCCTTCCACCTTTTACCAAGTATATAGGTGCATTAATTTAAATAATAAGGTTATATGCCAAGGAACCCATGTAATCACATGGAAGCAACTGCACCTGCAACTAGCAACGCTAACAACATGGTTAAGCAAGCGGTAACATAGCCAATCAGTGGTTTGCTAGGTTGAACAGGTTGAAGGTTTTCATGGCATTGTTGAGAGGCTGATATTTAACATGTGGTAGGCAACGAGACATAAACGATAGAAGCGATAAAACTAGCATGGCAATGATAGTAATGGTATCTGGGGAAATGGTCATCTTGCCTAAGATCCCGCTTGGAAGAAGAATGACTCCGTGAAGCAGACGCACCGATGTAGTCGAACGGGTCCTCACAATCCGGCACGCTGCGGAACTCTATCGAGACGAAACAAACCGGAAACACAAATCAACACACGGAATTCACCACACGATGCACAACACATATGATGCATGAGCAGCTGAATACATGCAAGTCACGGCATGACAATTCACACAATCAAACACTACACATTAAGTGAAGTTCAATATCCAACGAGTTGCATATTGACGAAACGCCACGTTTATTTATTTAGTTCTATCCCGATTAGATACACGACAATATTAAATGTGGTTAAATATGGCAAGAGGTGAAGTGCAATTAAACTATCTATCTAGGCATTTTAAATGAGGTCAGAAATGTCATATAACACCTCCGAAACGACCTCACATGTTAATTTACAATTCTGTCCAGATCTGAACTAACACATTTAATTAGTTGTTAAACAGCAAAACAAATAGGTTCACGTGATTCTACGCGTCATTTCAAGCACATAGAGATCATCTCCAGCGGAGCTACGGATCAAAAGATACAAACACCGCAAGATATGATGGCATGAATGCAATATGTATGCAACGGCGGTTACGAGCATCTCAAAACATACAACCAGCAAGAGAAAATGAAACTACACGAGATTCTAAGCAAGTTTCATATAGGACACGATCAAATCGGAGCTACGGTTCAACAACTACGAGCAAAACAAGAAATCACTACAAACTGCCAAAATCAGCCACATAGCATTTTCTACACTCCACAACTACGAGCTACACAACTCAAATATAATCAACCAAGGCATGAAACAAAAGAGGGCAAGAATCACTACAACAAACAACTAACAACAACTAGCATGGCAGCAAGGAACACTAGGGAAAGAAGTCACAAAATGGCATCTCACACACTATTTCAGACTTAGTGAAAATTACACTTCATGAAAGTGCAGTTTTCGATCTGAAGCCATATTGACAGCAGCAAAACCATAAGCTACATGACTTCAAATGGCATGAAAATTCACAGCATGCTAGAGAAACACAAAGGCTACAACTAACTCCATTGGACCAACCTCAAAAGAGCTACAGATCAAAAGATAGAAGCAAGACAAGACAACAATAAAATATAACAGATCTCAGACTTAGAAATATTTCAGCACCTCCAAATTAGCACTATTTCTAGCAACTTGAGAGCAAGAAAACCACACCTAAACATGCATTTCTATTCCAACCAAAATTACCAGGGGCTAGACTAAACACCAAAGAACAACTCCCTAGTTGACAACTTGATCATAGCACGCGCGGAATAAATCCTACAAAAAAGACAAGAGAGCAACATGGCAAAATATCGTGCGAACTAACTTGCTCAAAATCTAAAACTAATTGCACAGAAAAATCCCATGGATTTTTCTACCCCGAAAACATATAAAATATGTGGGGTTGCACAACATTAATTTCACCACACGTAAATGCGAGATTAAAACCTATACACGAAAAAATTAGCTAGCGGCAATCCCTACACACAAAAATACCAACGTCTAGTCTAAAATACATGGCAAGAGGGTTCCTAAATCATGAACATTTCTACTACGGCATTCGAGCAATCCGGTCTTGCGTGAAAAATAAATTACGGGACGTAACCTATTGGAACAACACGTTAATCTAGGCATTTGGCACGTCAAACCACGTCAAACAAATATGCAAGTTTTATAATCGGATTCTACGCACAAAATTACACCAAATACATATGCTACACGCCTCGTTCCGACACACGGAATAAAAGATACGGGCATCTAAATATATACCTATTTTTCTGGAATTTAATTAAATTCTGAAAATAACCTAAAAAGAAAAATACTACCGGGCCTAATTCAAATGCTAATGGGCTACAGGGGCATGGGCGCAGGATAAATCCTAGCGCCTAGTTTGCGATATAGGCTACAGAGGGGGGCCTCACCTTTGTGGGCTTGGCCCAAGCGGAGGAGAGGGTCTGGCCGAGGCACTCGGGCCGACTTGGGGGCGATGGGCCTCGCTGGCGGAGCGCGTATAGGAGCTGGGCCGGCTGCAGCGCGCCTGGGCCAGGGCGGCGCTGGGCCACGCGGCGGCTGATCTGCTGGCGCTGGCGTTGGTCAACGGAGGCGGCTCGCTGCCTCGTTCCCCTTCGCCCGAGGCAAGGCCACGTCTGGCGGCTGCCGGTTGGGGCGCCTCCACCTGGTCGCGCGGGACGGCTCCCGATCTGGACACCCGATCCAGATCGCGGGAGAGGGCGGGGCTCCTGAGGCGACGGTCGACAGGAGGATCGAAGACACGGGCGGTTGGCGGCTCGGCAGCTGGGGACGCGCAAGCGCGGCTCGGGATCCGAGCGAAGCTGCCGGCTGGCTGCTGGAGCAGACCGAGGGAAGGGGCTGCGCGGGCTGAAAACGAGGCGGGCGTTCGGGAATGGGGCTGCGCGCTGCGATTGGGACGGCGGGGAAAACGAGGAAGGGGAGGCGGCGGTGGTGGGACTAGGGTAGGATGGGACAGATTGCTAGGGTTTGTCTGCTTAAATAATTAGGTGGGTTTGGATAGGGCTGATCTGGACCCTCCGATTCGATCGGACGGTTGAGAAAAATAGGTTCGGGAGTGCAATGGACAAACCGAAGACTGTTTGCGGTAAAACAGGGTTGATCCGGATCCAACGGTCACGACCGCCAGGTTCGGGTTCCGGGAGGTTTTCGGACTAGGCTGCGCGTAGGGTCGATGCACTGTGCAGAGGGGCTAGGCAGAGATGAGAGGGAAAACGGGCACCCGACAACATATTTTAAAAACACCGACAACCTTCCGATGGTAGTCCGAATACGGTGCCGCTACGGTCGACCTTTCGGGTACCAGACGGACTCCGATCGCGACGAAATTCGACAGGCAGCCTGGCTATAACTAATTATGACCGCATGCCAAGTTTCACCCCGATCAGAGAAAGTTTTCAACACACTTTTAAAACAGGGTTTTCACGATGCCGCGGGCGCGTGCGTGTGCGGTCGGGCTCAGAACAGACAATGACGAGAACCGGCAACTAACAACGGATGCAAGTTTTGAAAAACTGGCGGCAACGGGATGCCGATGCAATGCTGATGATGCACATGATGCGACAAAAGAAAATAGACACACGACGAAAACGGAAAGGAAAGGGGAATCTTCTGGAACATCGGCATCGGGCTGTCACAGGGGGGAACCCTAAGTCTAGCCCAGACGTCGAGGGGGGTATTTAAAGGGTCTGGCGGATGGAGATGCCCTCGATGTCCAGGAACTTCACTGCGTCGACCACTTGGCGCGCACTCGTCTCTCTGTGAACCCGACGGAGGAGGGGGGAGCGGGTTAACGGGACATGTTGCCGTCGCAAGGTGTGAGTAGGTCACGCGCTGGGGTTGGGCTGCTGCTGCGCTAGTGCTAGGGGTAGCTGGCCGTAGGGGAGGAGAGAGGCCCATCACTGCTCTCTCTCACATAGAAAAACGAGCAAGGGTTTTCCCTTTTGCTTTAAAAGCTGCTGCAAATAATTCCAATCCATGTGGTTTGAAAAGAGTTTGAGAAAACAAAAATAAATTTGAACTCACAAAAATGGCCTCTGTTTTATAAAATTGGTTTGGAGATTTTGAGCCAATAGAAATAAATACCCATAAGTTCCCAAAGGCCCTGGTTTTTTTATAAAACTAATAGAAGGAAACCCCACATAGACTAAGTAATTCGAGCACAAAATCAAACAAAAAATCTAGTGGAGATCCAACATTTTTAATGGAGCAAAAAATAGAAACTTGAACACAACTTAATAATAATTGGGAAGAGAAGGGTTTTGGACTATTTGGAGGAAGAGGTTGAGAAGAAGAACTTGTTGGATCCAAACACACAATTCAACCACATGGCACAAGTCACTAGCACTTCAAACATCATATCAAGGTGCAAGACAAGCAACACTATACAAGAACAAAATGAAATGATGCTATGCATGATGCCATGATGCACAAGAGATGAAGCCAAACTTAAACTCTTCATTGAAATGCAACATGCCAACATAGGAAGGTTGCCATACAAGGAAATATATTACATGAGGGGGAAGGTATTGCATTGGGGCTGTTATAGTAATATCCATGCCTCAAGAGGTGACTAGCTTCCTTCTGAGGAAGTGAACATCGAGATACATCCTCTTCTCTGAAGTCAGAAGACCAACGTTGCTTTCAATACCAAGCGTGTCCAAGTGATGAAAAATAAGGTGATGAAGAAGAAGTTGACTCGGATGGGTGTCTCTCATATGATAAAATGTCACTCTTTGTGAAGAATTTTAGTGTGTGTGCTTATAAAGGCAAATTCGGAAAGAAGAAAGTAAGACCGTGCTAAAATTTTGATTCCACCAAAGACTTTGCCAATGATTGCCTATATGATAAGAGAGAAGACTGACCAAGGTTTCCCAAGAAGTAATTTGTCAAGAAGTTCTTGCCCAATCCCCTGAATGCCTCAAGAAGAAAGATGGGAAGGTCATGATTGTTCAAGAAGTCTCCAACCTAGATGATGTTGTTCGTGTAGCTCAAGTGAAGGCTTTGAAGCTTATCAGCAAGAATGGTCAACTACAAGTACATGTGTGACTACAAAGGTAGCTCCCACAAGTTCTTAATGGCCAAGGTGGTTGAAGTTTATGAGGAGAAACATACCTCTCCAAGCAAGTCTAAGGTATCTCCCATTCCAAACGCTACTCTTTTCATTCCTAAAGCCTCTATCAATGTGTAATATGGTGTAGATGGTTAATGTGACGAGGAAGATCAACATAATGTGTTCTTTGCATAGATGCATAAATTCATGAACTCACTCAGAAGAAAGAAGCTCACCATGTTTCATTGTCTCATGGATATGGTGGATAAGAACACCAATGCCATAGAGGAACTCAAAACCCTTGCTACCAAGGTAAAGAAGAATAGTAATCTCTGTGTGCAAAAAGTCAATTCGAGGAAGCTCATAATGAAAACTTATGCATGACTATTCAAAGAAATTTGCAAAGAACTAACCATTTCTACGGGCAAGATCGAAGAATCTCTTGCTTCTATCTCTAAGGATTTTAAGCTCCTCACCGAGTCTCTCAAGACAAAGGAGGAGGAACTCCTCTAACTTATGGAGAGTCATGAGATTCTTCGACTTACTCATCTTAGCACTCTTCCTCAAGATCCTTGCCTACAATTATAAATGTTGATGCTTGTACCACTAACCCCATTTGTGATCAACCATATCTCATTGAGTAGAAAAAGAGGTTGAGGGTCCAACTTGAGAAGGGACTCTTGTCATGCATCCAAGGAGAAAAGAACCTCAATGATGTGTTGACCCAATACAAAAAGGTAGTTGCCAAAGAAAGGCTTGGTTTCGACCCAAGCTCAATAAAGACTAAGAATGCCACTCCTAAGAAGGTTGTAACTCCTCAAAAGGTTATATTTGTATGAGGAAGGAACATCAACACACGTAAGAAAAAGTTGGTGAGCTTATTGTGAATGTATTTTCCACTACGGACAAGTCCACTTCCAACAAGGATAAAGAAGTGATACCTCCATCCTATGTGCTATGTAAGGAAAATGATAGAGATGTGTATGCTACTTCATTGGTTCCTGCACTGCATTTTGATACTATTTGATTTGGGTTCCAAAGACCCTTGTTATTAACTTGAGAGGACCCATTGTAAAATTGGTGCCTCTAACCAATACTTAATTTTGTGTAGGGTGCTTTCTTCGGTGGAGTAAAATGGGTGGTCGATCGTGGATGCACCGTTCATACGACCGAAGATAGTGATTTGCTCCATATTGAGAATTGTATTTTGTGAAGGATCAACTGGGAAGGTACTTGGTGGAGGATCAACTCGAAAGATACTTGGTTTGGGAAAGGTGTCTATCACAAATGATACTTCACTCAAAAATGCCATGCTTGTCAATTCTATTAAATATCATTTTCTTTCTGTTAACCAATTGGCTTATGCCAACTATGGTACATTGTTTGGACTAACAAGTGTGAAAGTATTTAGGAGAGATACTCTCCAAGTGGTCTTTGTTGGAAAATTGTATGAAAACTTTTACATGGTTTATTTCTCGAAAGAGAGCACTTTTCATGAAATTTTTTAATGGCCAAGGCCGACATGGGGTGGATATGGCATCGTTGGTTAGCCCATGTTGGTATGAGAAATCTCAAAGATCTCCTAAAGGGTGAGCACATTTTAGGACTAACCTATGCTCTTTTTATTAAGATTATTTGTGTAGTGCATGCATAACTGAAAAGCAACATCAAGCAAGGCATATTTCCTAGCATATCATGTCAACATTAAGGCCTCTTGAGCTCCTTCACGTGGATCTCTTCGAGGCACCATCATGGGATATCCTTGGGGGGAGAAGTATAGTTTGGTCATTTTTGATGATTACTCAGGATATACATGTACTTTTTCAAGTCAAGGATGAAGTGAAGATGAAGTTGGTTGCTTTTGCGAAGCAAACCCAACACAAGTTTGAGAAGGTAATCATGGAAATTAGAAGTGACAATGGCACAAAGTTTAAGCACTACGTGTAAGGATTCCTTAGTGATGAGGGGATTGAGCACCAATACTCCACACATTACACCCCTCAATAAAATGGTGTATCCGAGAGGAAGGACCATACACTTGTGGAGATGGAAAGGTCCATGTTGGACGAGTGCAGGTCACCATATAGCTTATAGGACAAAGTCGTCAACACCGCTTGTCATGCATCAAACCGACTCTTCCTTCACGAGTACTTGGACAAGACACCATATGAGATCCTAACTTGGAACAAGCCAAACATAAATTACATTATCAACAAGAAAACCAGTTAGCTAAGCTTCAATGTAAAACTATTGAGGTTATGTTGATTGGATATGGATCAAACTCCCACACATAGAGGGTCTACAATCTAATGGATGTGTTGAAGAAACTTGTGATATGGTCTTTGATGAACTTAATAGATCCCATGGGGAGCAAATTGATATAAATGATGTAGGTGCGAAGATCCGTCACAAGATATCTTGACCATGGGTGTTGGTGACATCCTACCATATAATAAGTGCCCTCAAATGATGATTAAGATACCTCAAGCACCATTCATGTTCAACCCACACTTACAACACCACAAGATTACATTGCTCAAGATGAGCCCATTATCTAACTACAAGCACAAGAACCTCCACAACCAAATGAGAAAGATCATCATAATGAATACACCATTGTACATGATGAAGTTCATGAGCCAACGTGTCAAATAATCTTAATCAACAATCATGCTCAAGATGGAGAAAGTGCATCAAGTGAAGAATCTCATGCCCCGACCATAGATGAAGATGATGACGATGATGATGAAGAAAATCAATGTTCAGATGACGAGACTCCACATAAAGAGCCTCGACATCCATCATCCTCAGTGCCTAATGTCGTGGGTCGCGTTGACATGGACAATATCCTAGAAGGGTCGTCACAAGGTGTTGTCACTCGTAAATGTTCGATGAATTTTTGTGCTCACTTTTCCTTTGTATCTAGTTGATCCACTTAAGCTACACAACATGATGTATGGCAATGATTGACTTATTATCATGCAAGAAGATTTGAACAACTTCAACCACAACAAAGTGTGGTCTCTTGCTAAGAGGCCAGCCATACGAATCCACAATGCCATAGGAACCAAGTGGATCTTCAAGAACACGCAAGATGAGCATGGTGTGGTTATTCGAAAGAAGGCATGGTTAGTGGCACAAAGTTTCTCCCAAGTTCAAGGCTTGGAATTTGACAAAACCTTTGCTCCCATTGCTCGTCTTGAGTCCATTCACATATTGCCTGCATACTACACATTCAATGGCTTTGTTTTGTATCCAATGTATATGAACAATGCTTTTCTTAAAGTCCCGATACAAGAGGTGGTATATGTTGCAAATCAGACAACTTCATTGATCCTCATCACAAATACCATGTGTATAAACTTCGTAAGGCATTGTATGGTCTTAAGACCACCAAATGGTCTTGGTATGACCACCTTAAAAAATCTACTCGAGGAAGGATTTGTGAGGGGGTAATGGACTCCACTCATTTTACCAAGAGGTCTAAGGGTGATTTATGTATGCCAAGTATATATAGAGAACATCATATTTGGTTCGCCTACCCGTGGTTTGTGTAGAAATTTTCCGAGTTGACGACCAAGTAAATTGAGATGTCAATGATGGGAGAGTTGAAGTTCTTCGTCAGTTTGCAAATCAAGAAATTTCTAGAAGAGATTTTTCTCTCGCAAACCAAATGTTACCGAAGACATTCTCAAGAATTTTATATCACAAATGAAAAACCATGCAAGACACTAGTGCCCACCACCGGACATCTTGATGAAGGCACCAACGGTAAACCATTTGATTCCAAGGTATACCGTTTACTCATTGGATCTTGCTTTACTTTCATTCATCTAGACCAAATGTCATGTTGAGTGTATGCATGTGTGTAAGATATCAAGATACTCCTATATATACGTGTTATTTGGTTGTTAATATATTTCCAAGCTACATTCTTCACACCTTAAGTTTAGGGCTTTTGTACCCCGAGAATACAAAGGTTGATATCATTGGGTATTCAAATGCGGATTGGGCCGAAGCTAGAGTGGAACGCAAGTCAACATGTGATTTATGCTAATTTCTTGGACGTTCATTAGTAAGTTAGTCCTTGAAAAATCAAAATTGTATCTCCCTTTCCACCATAGAAGCAAAGTATGTGGCCGCCAGAAGTTGTTGTGCTCAATTGCCATGGATGAGGAAAACCATGAAGGATTTTGGAGTTATTAGGAACAAGGTGGCTCTTCTATGTGAAAATGAAAGCGAAATCAAGATGGACAACGCTTCCTCTCAAAGAGGAAGGTGTTGGAACTCCAAGTGTAAGAGTTTGTAGCGAGTAGAAATTTCCCTTAAGTGACCTAAAGGTATATTGAACCAACATGAGGAAGTTACTAACAAATCCAATGATGAGCACCAACACACACATACAGAAATTGCCTTGCCCCTTAAGAGGACTAGTGAAGTTGTTAGTCTCACTAGTTTTCTAGTTACAAGGATTAAAAACACAAGTGTATGGGAGATTTGATTGCAATGAGAAGTAAAAGCAAGGAATTGAAAGGAGGATTGATTGAAACCAAAATTTTATAGCAAGAAGATGGACTGGGATCGATATCATCACTAGTGGTTTCTCTCCAAAAGAAAGCATGGCATGGTAAACAAATTATATTTGAGCATTAGTTAAATTACAGTTTTTTAACTATGACCACACATGTCATAATGAACATATGGTCCCAATATCTATAGACCATTATACAACTACATCTATAGCTAATACTCTGCCAAAGACTGCTATCCAGCATGCATCTTAAAGTATTAAGTATAACAAATTATTGTAATAAGTATGATGACATGAAATAGATGGTATATTGTATTCACCCTACATTCAAAGGACAATAACACAACCATCTTTTTATCCCTAGTGGCAACAATGTAATACAACCCTTTTCACTTTGTGTCACCGTGGTAGATTACTTGCAAGGTTGAACCACACTATCATACACAACTCCCTCTTTAGGACTAGACCTTAAACTTGGCCAAAGAAAGAAGAATAGATCAGAGGGCATATACGAAAAATAATTATGCAGCAAAGAAACCAAATAGATCTAAAAAAGAATCATGGAAAAATCTGAATATAAAGTGACAATTCATCATATCCCAACACACACACCAACATATTACATCACATGGATCACAATCATGTAGGGCAGCTCATGTGATCTTTGTATAGATAAAGATGGGCGAGAAAACTAACTAGCTACTGCTATGGAACCATGGTCCAAAGGAAACTACTCACACGTGATAATGGTGGCCTTCAAGTTAATGGAGATGGCCTCTGTGAAGAATAACCCTCCTGACAGAGATCCAAAATAGGTCTCTAGATTGGCTTGTCACAGAACATAAAGGTGCGACAGGAAAAAAATAATGGTTGGAAATTATCAGGCTTCTTCAGGTATATATAGAGGTATATGCATCAAGAGGTGGTGCAGTGGAGCACCATGGGCCCCATGTGCCCCCAAGGCCACATGAAGGGACGCGTGGGGTTTATGTTACACCCCTTGGCCTATGTCGTTTTCCATCGGAATCTTCCGATGTAGAACTTCTCATGGTGTTCTTTTTGTGTTTTTCTGGGCCTGATAAAATTAATTTTCCTGAAAATCCAAAAATATACAGAAAACAACAACTGACACTAGGCATTGGTATCTTAGAACTCGATAACATCATGTGATTCTTACACTCATTCACGCCCTTAGCTTTTGTCTTATATAGATGTAAGCATGAATTTAGGAGGAGATTATCAACTCATGAATTTCCTTGTCTCTATATGATGCATAAAATGATGAAAATAAGTCCGAAGTCATGTATTTTGATCTAAAAAAGGTGCTTAAAATTTGGAGTAGTCATATTAGGCCCAAGGTTAAAATATTCGTTGTGCTAAGTGAGACAAGCTCTTACATGGCGACTACGACCACCACACCTCACTTTTGAAGTTTTGATCTTCATTGCATATATATATATATATATATATATATATATATATATATATATATATATATATATATATATATATATATATATGACGTGTCTATTCTAATAACACCCCTTAATACCTTATTCTCATAACACTAAACCTTATTTTTCTAATAGTTCCACACTGCTCGAAAAGCGAGTCCCCACTTCCTCCCACCTTCCTCCTCCTCCTTCCTCCATCGGACAGTCTCTTTGGATTCCCATCCCACCTCCCTACTAGCACCTCACCCCTGGTGCGGCCTCAAACCGTTGGATCCGATCGCCCGACCCCCGGTGAGGCTTTAGTTAACCTCCACATCCGCCACCATGGTAGCAACTGCACCGCACTAGCAGAAAAAAGAAAACCCATGTGCCACCTTATCTATTCCCCACCTCACCCTTCTTTCTCCCTGTTGACCCCCACCATTGCCACCACCTCCCACCCTGGTGGTCGGCCACCACCTCCCACCGTGGCCTGCCCTCACCAAAAACACCGGCCACTCCGGCCGTTGCTACAGCCCCGCCTCGCGACGCCATCCCGAGGCGACCAAGCTCTCGAGCCGCCGCCATCCTACCGGATCCGGCGGGATCCGGCGAGATCCGGCTGCCCCATACCTCCCTCCTGCTCATCACTGGTGGACGCCCCTCCCTACCCTCCCAAGCCGGCAACCTGCATCCCCTCTCCTCTCTAAGCACGACGGCCAATCCAGTGCGTGTCAGCGGTGACCACTGCCACCGGTCTCCTTCCCCGATGCGGATCCATTGAGATCTGGCTGGTCACGTCATGTGATGCCTTGCCGCCGGATCTGGACCACACACCCCCTTGTAGTGCCCTACCACTAGCCACCACGAGCATCCACCACCCCACTCGACCGACGCCTCCCTCCTGCCTCCTCGCCGGTGTGTGGGATGGCCTACTCATCTCTGTTCTCCCTTCTTCCTCCGGCACCGACCTCCCTCTCCTCTGGCGCTGGTTCTGGTAGTCGTGGCCGACCATGACGTGAACAACCGGAGGTCGCCGGCGAGACTTCCTGCACGGAGTGCACACGACGTGCAGTTCTTCCCACGGGGTGTGTGCAGCTCAAGCAACGAGCATGTGCAGTTTAGTAACCACCACACCCCCCGATTATCCATCCAGTTCGTCTCACGCCTTGTTCATTTTGAGATTCAGGTGCGCCAACATGCAGGTCATTTTGAGGTATTTTTGCTAAGTTTCGAATCCCATTGTGCCCAAGCCAAGGGAGTTCGAGTGGCAGGAGGTCCCTGGCGAGGAGGTGGACTTCGCTGAGAAGAACGAGTTCACTGTCATGAAGAAGCCGCTACACCCACGCCTTGTGCCCCGAAGCCAGTAGTCAAATTCGGCCAATAGTCCACTCTACCTATTGTTCCATCGTTGTTTTTTAGTTTACTTCATGTGATAATGCTTAATTTATTGATGTAAGATGGAAAATTACTAGTGTCGCTTTCGACAAATCGAGGTGTTCAAATTACTAGCTGTAACAGCCCGAGGCCGACACTCCAAAAGATTCCCCATTTATTCCGTTGTCACCGTTTTGTTAGATTGTCTGTCGCATTCATTGTCGCATCATGCGCACCATCTGCATTGCATCGGCACTCCGTTGCCGCCAATTTTCAAAACTTGCATTCGTTATTAGTTGCCGGTTCTCTTCGTTTTGGTCGTTGTTCGTTTTGAGTCCAACCACACACGCACGCGCCCACGACATCGATAAAATATTGTTTTTTAAAAGTGTGTTCAAAATATTCTCGAATTGGGTTGAAACTTAGCATGCTATCTTATTTTAATGTAGGTAGGCCGCCTGCCAAATTTCATCGCAATCGAAGTCCGTTTATAACAGAACGGTCAACCCTAGAGGCACCTTCATCAGATTATTAACGGATGTTTTTTTGTGTTCCAAAATCTCGTGATGAGCCGCAAATCTCCCTCTCTTCTCAGCCGAGCCTATTCTACACAGCCCAACACCACCCACCTAGCCTACCCCTCCGTTTTGGACCGTCCGATCGAGATTCGACGGCTCAAAAACGATGCAAAATCCCTAACCCTAATACATGCCTATTTAAACAGCTCCTCCTCCTAATTTTGGACAACCAACCCCCTTGCCTCAAAATCCATGGTAACCTAGCCCTACCAGCCTCTCTCCCACCTCTCTCTCCTCCTCCCAGCCACCAGACCTGCTCAGGCTCGCAGCAGGCCCTCCCGGGTACATCTGGCCGCCAGTGAGCAGCTCTGCCCGAGAGGAGCTCTTGGGGACGAGCCCCGAACTGGATGTAGTCGAGCCACGCGGTAGGCCGCATCACCACCGCTCGCCCCAAGCGTCGCCCCTTGCCGGTCCTGTTCCACTGGTCGGAGCCCAGGCACCCCCGACCCTGCCGGCCGCCGCCGCATCGCCCCGTCGCCCCGAGCAGGCGGAGCTCCGCCCCAGAGCTCGTCGTCGCCGCCCGGAGGCGTGTCGCTGGATCCCGCACCTCCCAAGTCTTGCGCTGGAGCCCCTCGTCGCCACAACCCCGCCGTCGTGCTACGCCCTAACGCAGGCCACCGGAGCCGCCGGCCTTGAAGCTCCTCCGCCGCCCCGCTGTGGGTGTGCCGCCGCTCGGCCCCGATCCAGATCGGACCGGAAGCGATGAGATCCAATGCCCGATCGGTAGGGCGTTGACCCGCAGATGGGCCGGCCTTGCTCCGCCATGCCCACCAACCGCCAGCACCGGCCGACCCAATGCGCCCCTGCGGCCCATCTCCAGCTCCCTCCTCTCTAGGAGGGCCCCGACCCAAGGTGAGCCACCCCAACTCTCTCTATTTCACGCCCTGGGCGCTGCTTAGTATGTTGCGCTCATGGTTAGATTCAGTGCATTAGCCAGATTCAGCCCGAGTACTTTTTTTAACGTCTGCGATTTTCTTTAATTTTAGAAAAACATGCGTATTTTAAAACGTCCGTAACTTTTAAACAGTGCGTCGGATCAGAATAGTTCATGTATGTAGAACGCGTAGAATTTCACGTAGATTAATATTTTTCCAACTCTCATGCGTATTAAATACTATTAACCTTGCTGTTTGCCTCGTTTTGTATGTTGTGCCGTGCTAAAACGGTTTAGTTCGTAGTTAATTAATCATAGCTCCGTTGGAGATGAGCCATATATGTAAATGGACTAGAAAGACGAGTAAAATCGCGTGAACCACTTTGTTTTGCCTTTTAACAAACATAAAAAGTGGTTATGACAAATCTGGATAGATTTCGAAGTTAATGAGTGGGGTCGTTTCGGAAATGATATATGTCGTTTCTGGCCTCATTTAAAATGCCTAGATAGGTAGTTTAATTACGCTTCACACTTTGCCATGTTTAACAACATTTAATATTGCGTGTAAATAAATGAGAG